>NW_005871222.1:1762761-1808426 GCF_000147115.1 Myotis lucifugus
TCCGTCTTTAGTTGTATTTTTGAAATGATGTCGAGCAGCAAACTCCGTGTTACCTATGCCGCCATCTGGTTTCTCGAGCAAATTTATGTATTTCTTACTGAAATATGGAAGCTAGTAATGTATTTTGAAAAATAAGATAGTCAGATAATGCAACTATTTTTTTCATTTGTCTTTCAACTTTATGGCATATTTTTAATAAAAACATTTTAAATCTAAATATTACAAATATGTTTTTTATATTTCTAATTTTTATATTATAGCTACAAGAGTCCTACCCATCCTAAGATCATAAAAAATGTTTACTAATTAGGCAGTCACAGGCATTTAAACATGTTTTATTTAACTGTCCTCCATCTTTATTGAAAACTATAGCAATAACAATAAAATAGAACTTTTAAACATGTACAATGTTTTACCAAGGAATGAATGTTGTTGACACATTTTTACCCCAAAATCCCTAATTCATGAAGAAAATTTAAACAATATTGGTATTTAAAATATAATCTATTAAAAATATATTTCAGGGCTCTAGGCCCTGGCCAAGTAGCTCAGTTGCTTAGAATATCAACCCAATAAATCAAGGTTGTGGGTTCCATCCCCAGTCAGGGCACATACAAGAATCAACCAATTTATGCATAAATAAGTGGAACAACAAATCAATGTTTCTCTCTCTCCCTAAATCAATGAATAAAATTTTAAAAACATATACATATATTTCACAGCTCTAAATAACATTTAATATGGTAATATATCATCACTTACAAAAAACACACAAAGCACCCATGTTTCCCAAATGTATTTCTTGATGGAACACTTTTTATAAAGGAAAAGCAATTAGAAATGGTGTTTCAAAAAAAATAATAGCTATAACATATTATTTATGATATAAATGCTATATATTACAAACACATTTGCTATATATGTATTCGTATGTATATATAGATAAACTTACAAACACATATATAGCTATATCTAGATATAGCTATATACATCTAGATAGAGTTTATACATTTATATCTGCATATACATAAACTTGATTTTTCTCTAGTCTGGGAAGCTCTGATTTTCCACCTTGCCTATCTCTGGGAAAGGAAACGTTCAGATAACTAGAAAGACAATGCTTATTTTTGAATTTCAAACATGCTTTAATATTTATCTCAAAGGCATTAGTCTGAAAGAAACAAAAATTGAGTTTCAAAAGCTTAGATTTGAAATTTAAGCCCTCATATCTGTGGGGTCTTAGAAGTGAGCTGCAGAGTAATTTAAAAGTTTATGCCAGTTTCCTGGACCTAAATATACACTTCCCCAAAGAAGTGATTCTGAGCATCTTTTCACATGTCTATTGGCCATCTGTATCACAGAAATACAAATTATAACCACTATATCACTTTACACATATAAGAATGGCTATCAGCAATAAATCTATAAACAAGTGTTAGTAAGGATGTGGAAAAAAGGGAACCCTCATGCACTATTGGTAGGAATGAAAATTGGTGTAGCCACCATGGAAAACAGTATGGAAGTTCCTCAAAAAATTAAAAATTATATTGCCTTATGACCTAGCAATTTCACTTTTGGGTATATATCTGAAAAAAATCTAAAACACTAAGTTGAAAAGATATATGCACCCCTATGTTCATTGCAGCATTATTCATAATAGCCAAGTTATGGAAGTAACACAGGTGCCCATCAATAGACAAATGGATAAAAAAGTTGTAGTACATATATAAAATGGAATATTACTCAGCCATAAAAAATGATGAAATCTTACCATTTGCAATGACATGAATGGACCTAGAGGGTATTATGCTAAATGGAATAAGTCAGACAGGGAAATACATATACCATATAATTTAACTTACATGTGATCTCTAGAGAACAAAATAAATAAACAACCAAAACAGAAACAGAGCCAGGGATGCAGAGAACAAACTGATGGTTGCCAGAGGGCAGGAGGTTTGGAGAAATGGGTAAGAAAGGTGAAGGAATTAAGAAGTATAAATTAGTAGTTACAAAATAAACACGGGGATGTAAAGTATAGCATAGGGAATGTAGTCAATAATCCTATATAATAAAAGCCTAATATGCTGTGTCCAAATGTCTGTTCGACCGTTCAACCAGTCGCTATGACACGCACTGACCACCAGGGGGCAGATGCTCCGACCGGTAGGTTAGCTTGCTGCTGGGGTCTGGCCAATTGGGACTGGGCAAGATGGGCCAGACATGCCCTGGAGCCCTCCCACAGTCCTTCCCTGGCCGGCTGGCCCAGATCAGCCCCAATTGAGACTGGGTGAGACAGCCCCAGTTGGCCCCAATGGGGACTAGGCGAGTTGGGCTGGACATGCCCTAGACAAATCCATGCACTAGGCTGGTTTCGACCCAATCCCTGCAGGCCAGGCCGAGGGACCCCACCAGTACACGAATCCGTGCACCAGGTCTCTAGTCTATATATATAAAATCCTAATTTGCAAATAGACTGAATGGCAGAACAATCGAACGACTGAACAACTGGACAACTGGTCGCTATGATGAGCACTGACCACCAGGGGGTGTGTGGGGAACATGTCAGGCATCGGCAGCAGGTGGCAGAGCATGGAACATGATGGGCGTCGGCTATGGCGGGATGGTGGAGTAGGTGAGTGGGGGTGCCAGACCAAGGTGGGGTGCCGGTCACTGTCACTGGGGCAAGCCTCTGGTAGTTACTGAAATTCTTTGCTCCTGCGCACATGGTCCTTCCAGATGCTGGTGCTGGAGCTGATGTTCACACCTGATGCTGGAGCCCAGTGCAAGCCCTGATCTCTCGGCGCTATCAGCAGGTGCGAGCAGTGTCAGCTGGCCCTGATCGCCCCTCAGGGCTTCTCCACCTCCCTCTGCTCCTGAGAGGCTATCGGGGGAGCAGCAGCTGCCACTCACACCTGCTGACAGAGCTGGTCCCGCTTGCAACCGCTGCTGACGCCGGTCCCAATTGAGCAGGGCTGGCGCCATCAGTGCATGGGAGCGGCGGTGGCAGGAGCCAGGCTGCTGGCAGACAGGGGACCCGGTGTCACAGCAGGAGGGGCCAGGCAGGGGGGTGGAGGATGGGCGGAGACCTGCCCCTGTCCCCACCGCAGCCTCGTGGCCCACAGTTTCTTTCAAGGTGCACTAATTCGTGCACGGGGCCCCCAGTATTGTAATAACTATGTATGGTGCCAAGTGACCACTTGGTTTATTGGGGGCATCATGTTGTAAATTATATAATTGTCTAACTACTATGCTGTACATCTGAAATTAATATACAAAATTGAATGTCAACTGTAATTGAAAATTCTATGCCACCTTCAAGTGATCAAGCCCTGCCTCTCCCCAGTGCCAGCGCCTGGGAGTACAGGCTCTTTTGTTATGTGAATGGACACTACTTACAACCACATGGCCAAAGAACTATGTTGTTTGTCCTCCTCACCTCTGTCCTCCAGTGAATTTTCTTTCATATTAGCCTATTTCCCCTAAAAGGAGAGTGGAAGTGATGCCTTTTGAATGTTTACTCACCTTATCTGAACTACCCCATCCAGACAACCTTCTCTTTTCAACAGTGCAGAAGGTTGATAAAACTACTCTGTCTACCAAAAAGGACAGAGAGATGTGAAAGGTACAGAGCCCAACGTGTGTTTCTGTGCCCATGAAGTGATGGCACAATTCATCCAATACTTTCAATTGAGCAAATTAATTGTGTTTGATCCAACCTTAGTCTTCTAACACCCACTGTTCTATATTCAGAATAGTGATGGATAAAAACATCATTGGAGGACAGATAAGATTCTAGTTTGCTAATTAAAAGTATCTCAGTATTTTCTTATTTAAGAATGTATATTTTAGGTATTTAATTAATCAGTTCAAAGTTCTACTCTCTATCAGTGCTGTTTCTCTCCCACCCTAAGATCCCCCCGCCTTTGTTCAACTAAGATATCTATTTATCCAGAAAGCCTTCAGCCCTCCCTGAGTAAGATTCCCTTTTCCCCTGTACCACTAGCCCCACCAGTTTCTTTGTCATGTGCTCTTCTCATTCTGCCATCTTCTAGCTCACTGAATGCCCTCTATGCATATGTATCAATACATGATTCTCATTTTCTCTGACCCAATAGAACAATTTCTCAAAGCTGAGGAGAATGAGCTGTGATCATGCTTGTATGTTATTTTTCTGACCTCTGCTCTTGTTAATAGTCTCACCCATTTCCAAGCTCTCCTCAAAAACCATAATTAACCACTGTCCTTATTCCAAATATTTCTGTCCATGACTCTTTAGAAAAAGATAAAATAACAAGGTCCTAGCATGATAAGAGTGTTGACAGAACTGAAGGTCTTCAAAATAGCAGGGCTGCAATCTGTTAACTTTCCCATTTTCCATCTGAAAATGAACTCTATTTCCCTATTTTCAACCTGAGTAGTCTCTTTCTGTCAACCCACTGGAAAGACCAAGGCATCCTTTCAGAAAAGCTGTTAAAACATAGTTGAAGTTGTCCTGGTCCCTAGTAAATGTATCAAGTTGAAACAGCAAGGATGGACTGGCTCCCGGCACAAAGGTAATATGGTTTAGGCATGTTGAAAGTAGTTAATTCATTATCACTCTTTGTATTTTTACCTTTTTTATAAGGGTCAGGGACAAATATAGCTTAGAGACAATTTTATTAATGGCAGACAGCATATAAAAGCCATCCTCTGAGGCTAAGGTCCAATAGTATCTTATCATTAAAGCCTTTCTAATAGTCCTTCTGATTCCCTTCACCTTGAAACAGATGATTCACTGTTGAACATAATAGCAACCACTGTTGAATGCCTACTATGTGCTATGTACTCCACTAAGTACCGTTTCTCATATAAACCTTCTCATACCTCTAGGACTTTATATCTTCATTTTGCAGATGATCAATAGTATTTTTGAGAGTTTAAGTGGCATGACAAATTCATACCACTTGTGGTGGCAGAACAAGGATCAACATTTTTCACTCTCATTTCAAAGCCCAGGCTATTTCTTTAAGACAACCTTTCTTCTAAACATGTAGAAATCAACTCAATATATTATACTTATTAGTTTAAATGTTAGTTCCTCATTAAACTTTAAGTTTCCTAGAGTAGCTATCTCATTAAATAAAAGTTTTTGAACTCTCAATACTATGCCTACGATACATATTTATTTCTTTTCTTTTTTTAAATATATTTCTTTATTGATTTCAGAGAGGAAGGGAGAAGGAGAGAGATAGAAACATCAATGATGAGAGAGAATCATTGATTGGCTGCCTCCTGCACACCCCACACTGGGGATGGAGCCTGCAACCCAGGCATGTGCCCTTGGCCGGAATCGAACCTAGGACCCTTTAGTCCGCAGGCCAATGCTCTATCCACTGAGCCAAGCCGGCTGGGGCCATATTTATTTCTTGAAAAACTTTGTCAAATGAAATTAGTGACATAAAACCAAAATACTACATAAAATAAAAGCTCACAGTTCTAGCCCTGCCTGGGTGGCTCAGCTGTTTGGAGTGTTGTCCTGTACACCAAAAGGTTGTGGGTTCCATCTTGGTCAGGGTTGTACAGGAGGCAACTGATCCATGTTTCTCTCTCTCCCAAATCAGTAAAAGTATATCCCTGAGTAAGGATTTAAAAATAAAGAAAAAAGAAAAGCACACAGTTATTTACACATGATCTCACTCACATTTGGAACCTAATGAACACAATAAACTAATAATAAAATAGATCCAGAGACATAGAAGCATGATGGATCTCAGAGGAAAGACAGGGTGGGAAGAGTTTAACCAAAGAACTTATATGTATATTAGAGGCCTGGTGCACAAAATTCATGCACGGGGGGAGGGAGGAAGTCCCTCAGCCTGGTCTGAACCCTCTCGCAATCTGGGACCCCTCAGCGGATGTCCTACTACCAGTTGGACATCCCTCTCACAATCCGGGACCCTGGCTCCTAACCGTTTGCCTGCCTGCCTGATCACCCCTAACTACTCGCCTATCTGCCTGATCGCTTCTAACTGCTTGCCTGCCTGCCTGATTGCCCCTAACCACTCTGCATACCTGCCTGATTGCCCCTAACCAACTCTGCCTCAGTCCCTGCCGCTGTGGCTTCATCTGGAAGGATGTCCAGAATGACATCTGGAAGGTCATTTGGCTGTGCAGTCTAATTAACATATTATGCTTTTATTATTATAGATATGTGTAACCCATGAACATAGACAAGAGTATGGTGAAGGCTTGGGGGGAGGGGTTGTGAGGTGGAAGGTGTCAATGGGGGCATCTGTAATACTTTCAACAATAAAGATTTTTTTTTAAAAAAGCAGTTATTTAAACATTTTTGTGCCCTAGTTCCCATTTTACATGTATTTTAATGACCCCTTTGTTCTTTTTCAATATGTTTTCCTTATGTCTGCTATTCAAGTAGGGAATTCTGTGATGAGATAGCATATGTAAGTTAATTAAAATGGTGTTGACATTTTTACTATATTTACTTAATTACAGAATTCAGCAAATATTTAATCTTAGTGACATTTCCACCTCACTTCTATGACTCTCTTCCTATAAATTATTTTAATTTTACAAGTGTTATCTTCTGTGCTAGTTAACTTAATTTTACAAATCCTGATTTTTATTTTTTTTTAGTAGCATCTTGTTTATTCAGGATACAAAACAAAACAAAATAAAACACACTCAGGAGAGGTATGGGTAGGGGGAGGTGTCTGTCCACCCAGCCCTAGGCCCAAGTCTATGTGGTTTTGGCAGCAATAAAGGGTGTGGAGTAATGGCCCCCTAATTAAAAATGGTGTTTGTGTGTGTATGGGAAGGAGAGAAGTGCAAAAGTAGCGGGGAGTGGTGAGGTAGAAGGGAACAACCAGGTCAGTGCTGGGAACGCCTCCAGTGGGAGGCCATTTCATTACATTTCTTGTTGAGCATACCACTTCTTTGCCCATCAGCAGGACTAATGTCTTGTCTTGACAGACACGTGACAGTGATGTTGAAGGAGGGGGCTCCATCATTGCTCTTGGTTCGAAGATCCATAGTAAACTCCTCATCCAGCAGCACTGAGTCCCGGATAACAGACATTTCTGGCCTCCAAGTGTCAGCCCATTCACGAAAAATCCTTGACAGGTCTTTGCCAACCAGGACACCAACCACCACTAGCATGCTGTTCAGGAAGGATTTCCCAGGGAAAGTGGCCCAGACTGAGGATGAGTTTTTATAGCCCACAAGTTCCATGCCCTGAGAGGTTCCAGGGCCATGAGGATGTAGGCTTACTAATTACTTTGTGGATGTAGGCGGTTCACCAGGCCTGGGCTCTGCTGCTGGGGCTGAGGGTGGAGGGGAGGAGGTGGGGATGGAGGCCGGGGGCCTGTGCTGCCTGTCCTCTAGACCTCAGCTCTGTAGCTGTGATTCCTGATTTTTAACAGTGAAAGTAAATTTAATATTCCTAGAAGTTGAGAGAAAACCTTTGTATGAGAAAGTAAGAATTGTTACTGATATTTACATTTTTAATATAGCATACATATCAGTTGATTATATGTTAGCATATGAAACTTGGTAATTTCAGATGTCTAAACTTTACTTGCCTTAGGCTTTCTTCAAGCATGAAACATTTCAATTCAAAAGAATATATTTTTGGAAATGATTCATCATCATCCTAAGAAATAAAGAAGATGCTTCTTATATTTAAAGGAGAAAATTCCAAACTCCTCTTGCCTTGAATAACGTTTGTAAAAAGAAATGATTTTTAGTGCCTTTGGCAAATAGTCACAGTCAAACAGCCTTATTTTCCTTTATTTTTTTTAATGCAAATGTTAGAATTTTTAACTTTCTGGAATTCTGTCCATCATTATAATGAGTGTGTCACATGCATCGCTTCTAGACTACAAAAAGCTCAAATCACATCCTATGTCTATTCACTGATAGGACCTGATCTCTAATCTCTATAGAAAATGGTAAATTTCAGAACCAAAATGAAACAACAATACTAGAAGAAGGCAAAGACCCAATATGAATTACATTTACAATGGATGTTCATTGATCCAGAACACTAAAAGTGGAAGAACTGTGACATATCTTCATTTTTGCCAAACAAATCACATCCAGTTCAGGATGCCCATTTGTAGAGGTCAGCAAAAAAGCTCAATGACATGCATGCCTGTATACACCTTGGGTTCTACCTCAATCTGTATCTACTATTATCCAAAAAAATTAGAGGGAGAGTATAGGTTGGAGGGAGGAGGTGTCTCTGGTAAACCATTGCATTGGACAGTCTGTAGCTGCCATGTAAATATGTATATCTTACAGCTATGTTCCTTACAGCTGCGGTAAAGACACTTGAAAGCCAGCATGTTAAGGAAACACTAGAGACTACTAAATAAGCAATTATCAGAATTTGGAGAAAAAAATGTCAGAGTAAAATTATGAAAATGTGGTGTAATTAATAGTTTTTTTAAGAATGCCTATTGATTTTATTCCTGAGAGGGGCTCCTGGAATAACTATGAATTATAGCCAGTTAGTCTCATTTGCATACTTATTTCCACTTAGTCGAATGCATTGAAGGTAGGATTAGAGGAAATTTATGGAATTGTATATATTTTGAAAAAGATAGCAAAACTTCTATAAATGAAGATCATTTTGATTAATAATTGAATTTTTTTGTTTATTTACTTTTTCTTTCTTAGAAATAGAAAAATTAGACTTACAACAGTCAAATGTTTTGGAAAAGGTAAACACATTGAAAAATTAAAGGATTATGAAAAATATGGAAAGAATAGATTATGGATACATTTGAATTACAGTCAATGAACATAGATTAAAAGTAGATTAATGTAAAGCTGTGAATGGAAGGGCTTCTAAAAATGCTTATGAGAGCTTAATTATTTACTATTTTAATATGATTTCTAAAGTAATTAGTAAGCCTGCTAAATTTGTAGATATTATTATATATCTGGAGAATGAAATGGTACATGAGTAGCAAAATCTAAAGATGATCAGGATAAATTATATAAATGGAAGAAGGAAAGCATATGAACTTTACAGAATTAGCATATAGATGTCTATATTAAATATTAAAAATGTCTTCAATTTAAATTTGATTCTCTAGTATTCAGTCATATTCTAGGCTGAAGCAATTACTATGGGCTTTGCCTTGTATATATCATCACACTATGTTGGAATGTTGAGAATTTTTGTTTAAGAGTGTTGAACGCAAAACAGAAAATATTATTGTACACTTCTAACAATAATAATACATACAGACCTGAAATATTCTATGCATTTTTGGCAACTGCACTTCAGGCAAGAAATTACCACGTGAAGAAAAGTCTATACAGTGTAATAAAATAATTAAGGCAGTAATTCCCAGCTGGTCTAGGGGTAATGCTATAGGTAACCATCCATCTTTGACCAGAGGACCATTTCTTTTGTTAGTTGAATTATGTTTCAAAAATACCTCTCACCATTTTTGAACATTCAGATAGCATTCCCCACTAAAAACTAAATGAATGAACTAAATAAATGAAAATTCATGGGGTATGGCTCAGATATCTGTTTTTTGTAGTTATCTACGGAAGTAATATTCTAACTATTAAATGCATAGTTAGGATTTCAACTATGTACTATTCTATTGCTTACAAGTTTGAAAAGACAGAAAATTTGGAATTGTGATCAATGTCTCATCCTGTGTGGTGACTTCTTACTTGTGGGGCAAGAACATCACAATTAACATCTTTGTCCTCCTCCCCCTTATCCTTATATGAGCGTACAAATTACTAGATCAATGAAAACAGGGCTGGTCTGTTTTGTGTCTTTTCAACTTCTAATCACCACAAACTAATTTTCAACACATACTACTTAAATGAATGGGTTAATTTACTAGTGATATCTGTGATCTAAGTAACAACATTAGGCCTTGGAATAACTTTATTTATTTTAACAATCCTAAAAGATATGTGATATAATATCTACATTAGCATAAGGACAATGAGGACCCAAATTTAAGTTGTCTAAAAGGTCACACAACTAGTTAGCATATTCTTTGGCAGCAAGGCTTCGAAAAAGCAAGCTGACCCCTCATCACAAAAGTTGGAGGTATCATGAATTATGGAGCTTAAAAAAAATTGCTACTATGTAAGTAGAATTTTAAAAAAATAGAATTCTTTAACCTGGAGAAATAAAAGTCAAGAAGGGATATTGTAAAATCCATAAATTCAAAAATATTATGAGAGGATGGACATGAAAGTTTTTAGCAATCAGAGGACATTTGAAGAGTCAGTCCCCAGAAACTCACAAAACATACTTTTTTAGAAGTAATAAAAGATACTTCCATTTTACAGAGTTAGTTGTAAAAACTGTGAAACTTAAAACCCAAATGTTCCAGATTGAAGTTATAAATAAACCTGAAAAGGGCAGAGAAAATTCCATAGGTGGCAAATTCATAACAAACGGAAGGAAAACTGGAACTTGAAGGCCAATATGCTCCTCGCCATGACTTTTGTTAATGTGTTATCTCAATATTTTCAGTAGAGTCCAGGTTTTTTGAAGTGTCCACTAATCTGTCTCCTATCTGCCTAAGTTTTTAAAGTGGTGTTAAATCTTTGTTGTTGTTGCTGTTTTGCTGGCAAAGCAACCAGTGCTGTGTTTTTCCATATAAGCAAACATGTTGATTATACTAATGTTGGCTAGGAAATATGCTTAAAAATCAGCACCAACTTATTAATAAATTGTATTAATAAATTAACAAATCCACATTTTATCAGACTTTAATAAGTAAGACAATATAAATTTTTACACTGAATTTCATAATAATAGTATAGGGTTTTAACCAGTGGTTCTTAACCAGGCATAATTTTTCCCCCTGGGACATTTGGCAAAGTCTGAAGACATTTTTGATTGTGATAACGAGGGCAGAGGGTATAATTGTCGTCTAGAAGGTAGAGGCCAGGGATCCTGCTAAATATCCTACAATGCAGGGATCAGCACCCACCACAAAATTGTAGTAGGCAGGATTCTAAGATAAACCTGAATATTTATCACCTCTCCCAGAGGACACATTCTGTATAATCCCTGAACCTTGACTATGACGAGACTTCAAAACTGTGATTTTGGTTCTATGGCACAGTTGACTTCAAGATAGAGAGATCAAGGAGGCTAACCTATGAGCCCTTTTAAAGCAGAGAGTTTTCTCCCCAGGGTCACAGAAGAGGAAATCAAAGAGATTTGGATGCGAGAGAGAGATTCACAGAAGTAAAGGAAGTTCTTTGTTGCCCAGATTTAGGTGCTGGAGGTTAAGGATCTGCTGTTACAAGATGGGGTCTGGTCCCAGAGTGGGTCTGCCTTGGGCTCCCCAGTAACATGTGGGTTGTTGACCTTGTACAGGAAAGATTTCACAACCCTAATACAGGTGATTTTGAGAGTGTGTTGTTAAAACTGGGACAGTGAAACAAAAAAAGGGCTTAAGGTAGAAGAAGCAACAGGAAATAGAAAGACAGAGAAAAAGGGAGCAGAGCCTTGAAGACAGGTTCAGTGGGTAAGCTGAGGACAAGGTACCACTGCCCACTGCTCCACTGGTTGCAATTTTCATGGGATCCATTAGATTTTAGGAGAAAAAACAATAGAGATACACATAGTGGGCATGCTCTAGGGAGAAGCACTGTGGGTCCTTTGTCTGGAGGCTTTTTTATCTTTCTTTGGTCAGTGGGAATCCTAAGGGAGTCTCAGAGAATGGTCTGAACAAAATATTCATTAGCTTTCCAGGTGTATCCTTCAATATATTGATTCATCAAAATGTGTGTATAGAGGGATCAGGAGTTATTTTCTGGTTAGTTTTATTTTCAAAGAACGTCATTGAAGAAGGGACCATGACTGAGGCCGGTCTGCCCTGGGACGGTCTAGAATGTGTTAATCATTTGCTCCTCAAGTGTCCTCGAGGAAGATAAAACCTTATGATTCAGTGGCTGGATATAAATTGCTCCAATTGTTTGGCCTTGTTTAATTATTTTGTCTCTGTTTCCCTTATTCCACTTGTCAAGGAGTTTCTCTAGTTTCTTACTACCCTGCTGCACTGCAGGTAGCCTTTAGGAGACAAGGGCAGTTCCTGGCTGACATCCATCAAGGAAACAGGAATTCAATCTGACAATCACAAGGAACTGAGTTCTTTTCCTAACAGATATGAGCTTGGAAGAGGACCTGAGCCTCTGGATGAGAACTCATCCCAAGCCAGAGTAGAGAAGTCAACCACACGATGGGGCTTCTGACCTGCAGAACTGCCAGGTAATAAACAGGTGTTGTTATAAGTCACCAGATTTGTCATTTGTTATGTTGCAGTAGAAAATAAATACAGGCCAAACACATCAATAGTGCCAAGGTTCAGAAACCATAACCATTCTAGCCTAGCACTAAAGGGGTGATACTAGGTTTGTTTGCAAAGAAACAGTGAACAAAAAATGTCCTCTGAGGAAATAAGTTTACTTAACTCAAATCAAGTTAAAGATGTTTCTTTACTATGAGACATCTTGGGAACTTTTACATCTTAATTATACTGTGGAGCTACAGGGGAGGAGTGGATTTTGCAGAATTCCAAAGAATGTTTAAACAACGATCTATTGTTCTTGAAAAATTGAATATATTTTGCTCCTAAGGTTTCTTACGATTGAGTTTAATAAAATGTACAAATTAGTAAACTTTAAAAAAAAAACATCACAGTACATCTTCCAAAATTCAAAAAATATAAAATGTACTAAATATATCCTTTGTAATTTAGTCTGTCTACTTTTTAAAATTTTTTTTATTGATTTCAGAGAGGAAAAGAGAGGGAGAGAGAGATAGAAACATCAATGATGAGAGAGAATCATTGATCTGCTGCCTCCTGCACATCCCCCACTGGGGATCGAGCCCGCAATCTGGGCATGTGCTCTTGACTGGAATCGAAACTGGGACTCTTCATTCCGCAGGCCAACACTCTATCTACTGAGCCAAACCAGGTAGGGATAGTCTGTCTACTTTAACAATGATTCTTGTTTATCATTTACTAGAGGCCCAGTACACAAAATTTGTGCACTGTAGGGTCTCTAGTAGCTGCTGGCTGCCGGCCAGGGCTTCCTTCCCTTCCCCCGGCCAGTCCCACCTCTTGGTTGAACTCCTGGACAAGCTTCTGGTCGAGGGTACAATTTGCATACTATGCTTCTATTATATAGGATTATTATAGAGGTCTTGGAATAAAATATAAGGTATCTGCAACTTTAAATTTTCAAAGAGACTATGTATATCTCAATTATTTGTGAGAGGAGGAGCTAGGATTGAGGGAAATGCTTGTTAGGCATTGCATCAGGTTCTACTTTTCCTAGTTCTACTATTATCTTCCTTCCAAGGTCTTCTTCTGGTGAGTTATATAGCATTTTCATAAACCTGGATAGAACTTTATTTTCTGATTTTTAGTAACTCTCCCACAGAATATCACTTTGTCTATAATCCTAGAATATGGGGCCTTGAGGGCAATGATATGTGGTACAGAAATTGTTTGTATCCACTTGAGAATATAGGAAACAGCTTCAAAATATAGGGTAATAAATCAGTTAGTTTAGAAAGCACTATTACTCTATGCTTTGTTTGCTGATGATTAATCTTCATATAATGTGTTCAGCCTACTGCTTAAGTACTAAATTACACCTTCTGAACTGAGGGTAGTTGCTTTCCGTCTGGCTGTGATGGGCTTCTATAACATAGACCCAACTGGTCTTTACAACCTTATCCCGTATTACCACCCTACACAGGTGGTATGCTCTCGCCAAACTGAATTTCTCCCATTTTTCACTTTTGATATACTCATTTAAACATTTATATTTACTTTTCCCTTTACCTAGAATGCCTTTGATTGATAATATATTATAGGTTACATTGCAATTACAAACAGCCCCAAATCTAAGAAACATAACTCAACAAAATTTTATTTCTTGTTCTTATGCAAATGTTTGTGTAAGAATGTGTGGGAGGGAAAGGTAGGTAGGGGTCCACTTTGCTCCTCAAAGTCACTCAGTCACAGATTGATACAGACCCCACAAGCTATTTCATCTCTTTACATTTTCTCAATAATAAAAAAGGGAATTTGAATGCCTACCTTTGGAAATCTGTCATGAGGATAAAATACACAGAAGCATGTTTTTGATGTCCCAAAGAAAATGTTCACTGCCTTGCCCCTCCTCCCTCTTCCTCTTTCTCCCCTCTCCTCTGAATACTTTTATAACAAACATAGTCCACCTTTCCTTTTGCCTTGTACTATAATTACTGCTTTGCCTGCTAGATTTTACAGCATGTGTCCTTTTCATTCTTGTATCTGTGTAAGCACCTACGTGCCTAGCATAGTTTCCAGTGGAAATTTAAAAAATACTGGTTGAAGTGCCCGGCCCATGTGGCTCAGTGGTTGAGCATCAACCTATGAACTAGGAGGTCAAGGTTTGATTCCCAGCCAGGGCACGTGCCAGGGTTGTGGGCTTGATTCCCCAGTAGGGGGCACGAAGAAGGCAGCCAATCAATGATTCTTTCTCATCATTGATGTTTTGGTCTTTCTCTCCCTCTCTCTTCCTTTCTCTGAAATCAATTAAAACATTAAAAAAACTGGTTGAAGAGAACTCATGATTTTCCAATACATGAATGGCTTTCTAAGAGTTCTCTGTAATCCTAGCTCTCTATTTAATCTGAAATAGAAATAGAAATAAAGCATGAAGCATTTTATTTTTCTAAAAGTCACATGAAGTAAAAATGCATAATGAGTTTGAGCTTTAACTTTTCCCACTGCAAACCTGATTTTGTTTTAACTGAAGTTTATGTATTAAACTTTTTAAAAATAATCTTGGGACCTGGTATATAGTAGTTGTTTAAAACATAATTATGAATGAAATCTGACCCACTTGCAGAGAAACTATATGAGTTCAAAAATATTAATTATACATCTATAAAAATAAATTATCATTGGCTCTCCTGAAGAGCTGTCCTAAGAATATCAGAATAGGAAATATTTCAGAACCTTAAAACTGAAGTTCTTAAGTCATATGTATTTTGAAGAAATTTAGTAATTTTTGAATTTTTATATTTTTCTTGGAATTTAATAAGTTTTTATATAAAGGGAGAGGGGTGAAGAAATGCTAGAAAGTCTTATTTCTTCAAATGTTGTCTTCAGTATTTGCATTGTTTACTGAAGTGTCTGGTTGTGAGAAGCACTTGGTTTCCATTCTGACTTTATCAATAACCACCTAATTCTAATGTGAAAGTAGGAGAAGTGTTTACCCATTCTGATACAGTTGCCTCACTTGTAACATGTGAAAAACTAATCAAATGCAATAAATTAATTGAAATGTGAAGTGTGAGTTATTGTTGCTATACAACATTTTCTACAGATTAGTTTCATCTATCAATTGTCATGTATTGATTTGGATTAGTAATAGTGAATTTTATTTTAAAGAAAATGCCAATAAGATTATTTTGTCTAGAAAAAAAAATCAAAGATTCTCAACTACATGGGTAACTATATGTATGTGTTTATGTTTGTTTATACACACACCCTAACCTCTCAAAGTGTGTTTGGGAGAAAAAAAAAATTACTAAATACATTCAGGAACATTTTAGAATGAGATATATGTTTTGAGAAAACATTTATATCTAAAATATGCATTTTACCTATAAATCCCTTGCTTCTTGATATTTTAGGTGTCAACCAATATTTCACCATATTTTCAACCCATAAAAAGAAGTTGTAAATTTACGAACAAATGAGAGTGTGATTCCAAGACAAATACATTACTAAAGTGTGAATAAGAAAGAAATGTGTTGTTTCAGCATAGGCAGGTATTCCTCTTAATTTATGGAACTGTTTGCCCTGCTTGTAAAATTCTATTTTTTATGGAATAGAAAATTATTGCTGCTGTAAGATGTAACAAAATGGCTAAATGCCTGAGGAAAATATATAATAAGGACATTTTGCTTAAGAATCTAATATTCAAAAGCTTTCACTGGGATGTTGGGTAGTTATTCTAGTTTTCTTTTAAGAAATTGAGACAGAATGCCGATTTAATATTAAGTAAATATAATAATCTGAATATTACAACATACATTAATGTAACTTATTTAAAACACTGGACAAGTGATCTATGTATATTAATCATTAAAATCATTACTGGAATTTCAGTAATGATTGAAATTCCATGGCTTTCTTTCATTCTCCCCCTCCTTTTTTTTTTTTTTTTTGAACTAAAATGATACCAATTAGGTTTGGTTTAGTAATATGCCATCTTCATTTTGCCTATCTAGGTGTGGCCTAAGTTACACATTTCTGACCAATAAAATGGAAATGGGAAAATACTGGGCAGCACTCTGAGGAGAGCTGATTATTCCGATTAACTGAGACAGATTTAGCTGTCATTCCCCTTTAGTTTTAGCTTCCTCCTCCCCTTTTATCTTCTGGAATGTCTTTGTGATGCACTGAACTTAGGACAAGAGATATATTCCTCAGGCTCCCTCACAGATAAGGAGATATAACTCTTTACCTTTGTACCATGCTGCTCCAAGAACTTTGGCTTTCTGTCAGTAAGCAGAAAGGGGGAAGAATATTGAACAGAAAACTGCCACTTTATCATTGTATATTCATCTCATAAAATGAAGTGGGTATTTTTTTCTATTATTCTTTTAAAATTAAGGGGCAACTTCTTACTTTCACTTTCGCAGATATTTTTCATTGTATGTTGGCAATGTTACATTGTGATCTGAGGTTCACCAAGGTTACATCGCCCCAGGAACTGCAGCAATGAGAGACAGGGATGGAATACATCCACCCTTGAATATGGGCTGACATCATGTCAATGCCTATGACTGAGGGATGCTGGTGAAATGACCTAGGGGTAGCTTAGATTGGCAGGCAGCAGAATCTCAGCAGGTGCTGCATAACACATCTAGGTTGGAAAGAGTGCTGAGTGCCTTGCCCTGCTTCCTGTCTCAAGGGCTGGTTAGTGCATTATTGCCATCACCGTTCCTGCCTAGACTGGCCGAGCCCCATCTGCTGTTCAGCTGAGGGCTCATGGTTGCTACAAGATGACAATACCTTTGAGTGCTCTGTTTTCACTGAGGAGTAAAGGCAGCATCTGGCAGGTGGGGCTGCATGTTTAGGAATGATTGGTCCAGATTAAGAGTAAAAGATATATTCAATTATTAGATTAAAAAATGGAGATGGGGTTCTAGTAAATAATTACCTCTGGCAATTATAGAATGCTGGTATTTCAAGTCACTGGGAGCTAAGTGCTTCACTTTGATGTTCAGCTGTAGGTCCCTATCTTTGCTTTGGAAGTCAAGGATGGGTATTTTTTTCTGTTAGTAAGAGGAATAGTAGAGGCTTTACTTGAAACATCAGATAAGGACACTTCTTTCCCGGTAATCCTTACAACTTAATATTCTCTTCAACGGGCTTTTTGACTATTACGCTGTACTTTTTCAACATTAATATTCTCATTTTCTCCTTTAAATTACCCAATAAGAATGATATAAAAGTTATTTCCAGTACATTTTCATTTAAGGATAATGATCCCTAATGACTCCAAAGCTGAGATTCCTCAGCTCAGAAAGTCCAAATATAGATAAAGAGGATGAGCAAGACAGGATACTAATGAGAAATATTGAAGATCAGCTTTCTTATTAGGGTAGCAAAAAATATTTAGCTGGTTAATTTGTAATAAAAATTAAAATAAAACCTTTAGTTGCTAAATAGTTCTTAGCCAGCTACTGCTTATCAACAAACCATTCTCGTATCTCTTCATGCTAAATCTTTATCAGTCCTGCCTCTAGCTGCAATTTAAATGTTAGAGACAGCTCTTAATTTGCTGACATTGTCATGTCACAGTATCTCCTTTGCATATCACACATTTCCAAGTCTGTCATAGACAGAGTCTATAATAATTTTATTGTTGTCAATTCCATTTCAAATTTATTTTTAGTTTAAATATATGTCAAATGTCACATGTAGTAATTGACTTAAAATTTATTTAAAATAGTTGTTCTATTTAAAATTTCCCTTTAATATTTTTAGTAAATCTGGAAGTGTCTTTCATTTCTCTTTCTTTCAGCTCTTATTTTTTATTTTAGCCACCCTTATTCTATACAAAAGCAAACAATGAGTTTTGATCATTTTCTCTCACCTTTGAGTTTGTTACCTCACTTCCTTAGCCTTGCCTTCCTCAAACTCCCCGATCTGGGACTATTGATACCCTGCCACTACTGTCTTTACTGACAGTGTTCCTCACTGATTTTTTAGTCTTCTTGGTTCAGACATAGACCTAAATTAGAACCCCCTAGATAAACATGTAGGAGCTATTGTCTCCCAAGTCACAGCTTTCAACTTCCTTTACGGAGGTAACTCTGTAAGTGGTACTGATTGTGTCATAGAATTCTAGTTTCACTCTAAGATAGGAGATCAGTCCCGAAGCTGGTTGCCTGGTGGGAGCTTGTCTCTATCCTTCAGTCCTATAGCATTGGGGTTCTGTGTTTAAAGGCTATCTGAACCCTGGATATTTAACAATTGATATTCTACCTGTCATAGAAAACCTATTGGTCAGCATTGTCTGAGATCATATGGATCTTGCCAAGTCATTGAGCCTGTTTCCAGTCTGCCTTGATATACGTCTGGAAACAAACTTTTTAAAAAAAAATATTTTTATTTATTTCTTTAAGATGTTTTATTGATTTTTAGAGGGAGAGGAAAGGAGAAGGAGAGAGAGAATAATAAACATCGATGTGAGAAGGCAACATCAATCAGCTGCCTCTTGCATGCCCCCTGCCGGGGATCAAGCCTATAACCCAGGCATGTGCCTGATCCCTGATAAAACCAGCAACCTTTCAGTGCCCAACCAACTGAGCCACATCAGCCAGGGCTGGAACTAGTCTTTGAGGGCTGGGGGGGGGGGGTGTTTGTGTGTGTTTTAAAATATATTTTTATTGATTTCAGAGAGAAAGGGAGAGGGAGAGAGATATAGAAACATTAATGATGAGACAGAATCATTGATTGGCTGCCTCCTGCATGCCTCCTGCATGCTCCACACTTGGGATCGAGCCTGCAACCTGGGCATGTGCCCTGACCAAGGATGGAACCGTGACCCTCTGGTTCATAGGTCGATGCTCAATCACTGAGCCAAAGTGGTCAGGATGAAACCAGTTTTTACAAATAACTCAGTTTTATCAGTGTATTTCATGACCAGATATGATTTATACAGTGTCTTGACTGTAAGTTGCCTGTCGCAACCTGAGCTTAAATTTTCCATAAAATGCCAATAACTATGCTATTTTTTAAAATTAGCCTAACAATCATCCTGTTTGCATCTTCCCTAGCACTCTAGTCCTTAAAAAGCTAACCTAATATTGAACTCAAAAATGCCTAAGTAGAATTTAAAAATGTACCCAGATAATCTAGCCCATTTCATTGACTCTGGAAACTCCACTGTAGCTATGGAAAGGGACATTAAAAACAAAGTGAAAGTGAAATACTATATTGCCTACTTTTGTTATTGTTTACTCTTCATTTCTACAGATATTTGTTGAATCCCTATATTTACATTGCTGTGTACCTTTGGGACTTAAGCAAGACATGACCGCAGACCACAAGAAGCTTTTAATCCAGTAAGAGAAAGGAAGATTCATGCATTTTAGAAGTTCATTGATAATCAATTGACAAATTAATAACCTGGAAATAATATATTTTCTTTTTATACTAGCTAACTCAGCTAGAATGATAACATTAGGGAATCTCTATCTCTGTCTCTATCTCTATCTCTACCATCTATATCTATGTATCTATCTATATCTATATCTATATCTATATCTATATCTATATATATTAATGTATACTTCTTTCCTTAAAATTACAGGAGAAGATTTCACAAACCCAGAAGATTAGAAAGTATCCTGAATGAATACAATAATATAAATCAAAGAAAGCAGACAAAGATGTCAAAGTAAACTCCATGTCATACATTCTTATTCTCCATACCTAATAAAGCAAAGAAGCAAAGAAACAAAAAGTAAAAGCGGCAAAAAATTATATAGATATAGATTTATATATGCTTAGCATTAATCAAACTAAGTTAGAGTAAAATACTAACTGGCCAGAGAAAGAAAAATTATGAATAAATATGTGAGTGTTATTCTACCTCTCCTATAGCATGTTGGTAAGAAGTTGATGGTGAGAGTAGTAGGAACTGCTTTGCTAAATGTCTTCATTTAAAAAAAAATTATAACATTTAATTTTATACCAGAAAACATGCATGAATAATTTAAATTCCACTAATAAATTGGAATGAATATTTCTTATCAAGAATAATTTAAAAGTTTATCTTTTTATAAAATGAGTCTTTTATTGTTAATCAATTTGAGGTTAATTATATTTTATTAGTTATCTATTGCTGCATGACACATTACCCCCACATTTAGCAGCTTAAAACACCAAACATTTATTATATCATAATTTCTATGGTTCAGAAATCTTGGAGCAGCTTAGCTGGGTCCTCAGGCTCACTATGTCTCACAGGTCTGAGATCAAGATATAGGCTGGGGCTACAGTCATCTCAAGGCTGGACTGGAGGAGGAGCCTCTCTCAAGCTCACTCATGTGACTGTCGGTCCTGTTGGTTGTTGATTGGACACAGTAGTTTTTACACTCTTAGGGATCGCAATTAAACAGCTCAAACATGGCAGCTGGTTTCTCTCACAGCAAATGAGCCAAGAGAGTGAATGAAAAGACAAGCAAGACCAAAGTCACAACTCTTCGTTAGTCAATCTTGGAAGAAACAACCCATTGCTCTCACCTTCTGTTTATTAGAAGGGCTGATACCAGATTGTGAATGCTAAGAGGCCAGAATCACTGGAGCCATTTTAAGGTTGCAGACCACATCCATATTAAATACTATTGTTTAATTATAGTAAGTTAAAATAAATAAGATTCCAACAGTCTGACCTCTATGTTGTTCAGACTTTTTAAGAAAAAATTTATAGAAACCCAACTCAAACTAGCTTAAACTTAGCCAAAACAAACAAACCAAAAAAAAAAAAAAAAAACAAGCCCTCAAACTTAGCTAAAAGTAATTTGTTTATTTAACAAAAACATCTCAACATCTCAGGGTTGTCCTAACTAAAGATCTAGCAGAATTCTGTTCTTCCCCAACACACAATTCTGTTTTCTAAATAGTTCTGAATGGATTCTATTGGTCTTGTGCTCCATGCCCATCCTGGAATCTGGGGGAAAATAACAGAATGAAAATCTAAATAATATGAACTAAGATTTGGGGAAAGAAAAAGTAAGGTACTGTTACCGCAATAAAGGGCATTGGCTAACAGACAGGCAAATAACTGCTGCCCATTGTACCCATCTGTCCCCCTGATGCCCCTTTATGCCCTTTACAATGTTTGCAGTAAACCTAAAGAAGTACATGATGGCATATTTTGTTTGGCTAGCAGTGGTTCTCAACCTTCTGGCCCTTTAAATACAGTTCCTCATGTTGTGACCCAACCATAAAATTATCTTCGTTGCTACTTCATAACTGTAATGTTGCTATTGTTGTGAATCATAATGTAAATATCTGATATGCAGGATGGTCTTAGGCGACCCCTGTGAAAGGGTCGTTCGACCACCAAATGGGTCGTGACCCACAGGTTGAGAACCGCTGGGCTAGAGGGAATGAAAAGAGAACCATCACCCTGAACTATGTTCTCCAGCCCTTCTGTTTGTGACATGTTCAACTTGAACACCATCATGTTATGTCTCTCTATTAGTTGAGAAGGTAGGAAGGAGAGGGAGTGATTAATTAGTGACCTCAATCCCCAAGAGATGGTTAAATGGGGGAAAAAATCTTCACCTCAAAATTTAGAAGGGAGGCTGGAGTACAGAGAGAAAGCAACTCAGACATGGCATCAAACTCTTGTGTAGAAGGCCCCTTGCACCACCATGTGTCTGCAGAAAACATGACACCTGCTAATACCATTCTGTTTTTCTCTGCTGGAAGGAAAACACAAGAGGTCCACAAGAATAATATCACCATATCGTCAAGATACTTATTGTTTTCTGTCCATGCAAAAAAGACATAGCAGAAGGAATCAAATGGAAAGAAACAAAACAGATATCCTGGAAGTTATGGGTATATAATAGCAAAATTCAAAGACAGTCTAGAAAATTTAGCCTCTGTGAATGTAAGCCTTTTCATTTGTTGAAGGGATTTTATTTTCCCCATCTCTACTACTTGCTAGATGTGTAAATCAAATGAAACTGACTGAATATTGTATAGCTCTTTAAACTGCTACACATATTGTGGTATTTCCACTATGCCCTTCCATCATATATTCTATTGGTTTGGAGAATTTCTCTTTTTGGAACAGTTCTTACCCATTTGGAGATCTATAAACTTTTTGCATTCTTCCTATTGATGTTTTCCATGAATCCTTTCATGTTTTAAATCCTAGACTCACTGAAACAGGGTAGTTATTTAGACTATTCTATAATCAAGAAGGTGACTTTTGCCAGATATTTATCTGGCAAGTAAATTATAACCCTCAAGTCACCATCATTTCCTTGTTTATATTTGATTTCTTTTATTCAGCATCAAAATTTCTAATTACTGGAATCAAATTGTCATCAAAATGACTTTCTATCTTGAAAGCCTTATTCACTCTATTTCTCATTATCTCCCCTCAATCTTCCTTGGACTTATTTATTTTTCATTAACAGATTACTATCTATATATCAGATCATTATTTCCTTCCACCAGTTTTATTACTTGCACCTCATTGCATTCACACAGCTATTGCGATCAGAATTCTCAGGTCATTGCAAAGTTTCCTTTCTGTTTCCCTCAGATGATACAGTTCTTGTAATTTTGATATCCTTGAAAAAGTGTTGAGCTGAGTTGTATTGCCCCGCGTCTTGAAAAAAAGAAAGAAAGAAAGAAAATCTAGGCAAAAATAGTCTTGACACATAAAGTGTGTTACAGACCCAAAAAAAGTAATTTAAATCAAAATGATATGAATCAAATCTGATTTTCCCATAGAAATAATGGTAAAATATTTGTGACAGACAGGCATAACATTGAATTTTTTTTAAAAAATGCCCACATGTTTTATATTTAAACCAGTATAAATATTTTTAAAATCAGAATACTAAATATATTCAAATATTTTAGTGGAACAAGCTTATCAATCATATAGAATTTTATTTAATAAATTGTTTAATATTGACCTAGTTATTATATTTTAACATATTAAATCTTATCTTAATAATTTCAGACATTTGTTTTGGAAAAGTTAAAGAGGAAATAAATATTATTACTAGGTCAAAGTTTTCTGAAATATTTTTTTTTTGTAAATAATAATGTGAAGTAAAAGAATGTGGAGGCTTTAAAACAGGGTGGATTCTTTGATAAACAAATCAAACTATAGATTAGAATGGAATTATGTGTGTGGCTCTATGTGCTGATGAATTGATCATTTGAGTGTAACTGGCTGAAGTTCATAAATGCAAAATTCTAGAACCAGTCTAGCAACCTGCTTCCCTGGGGGACAGACTTGCAAAGAGAATTTGAAATAGGTTTCAAATGGAAGGAGTCGCACTGAGTTTTGCCTTCTTATAGCAATGTTATTCTCTGAGGTCAGGGCAATATTGCACTCTGTAAATTTTCACTAAAAGCCTCTGTGTAAGAATAAGATTAATTAATCTCATATATTTCTTGGCACATGGTGGGTACTCAGTAGCTATTTATTGAATGAATAAATGAACTAATGGTTTCTGGATAGCACAACAACCAACTGAAAGTTACAGCAAATGGCTGTTTATATAGAGCTCCAAACAGGAACCTGAAATGGCAGTTTGACTACATTGAACCTTTTTCCCACCTCAATTTATTTCAGCCCATTTTTGTGTATTGAGCCATCACAGCCAGAGCACAAGCACTAATCAAAGACACCCAAGTGCAGATTTACTCACAGTCATGCCTGTGGAGTTGTGCACACCATAAATATTCTGCAAAGCTTTCTCTTAAATCTGCCTACGAGTACCTTACAGGATTATGGTAATATAAAATTCTCTACCTTCGTCGTATTTATAGTAATGAGTAGTTTAATTGACTTCCCTAGAGCAGAACTCTCTTCCTTTTGAATTAAAGTAAGAGTAAAGATGGAGATATTAAACTCTATTAATAGTGTAAGATGTAATAGATGGCTCAACCAGAAATAGCTGACTCAGAGACAGACAGAGATATTTTAATTTCTCAGCAATTCATATGCAAGAAGTGAGTCCCCAAGTATAGAATCTGGAAATGTGGGTTCCTCACAAATTACTCCAAGACCCAAGTCAGAAAATCAGGAAGAGGGACCTGTGTTCTTTAACAAGTTTTCCTGGTGGTTTTAATACACTCTAAACTTTCTCAACCATGCCTTAAAGTTTTTTCTATGGATTAAAGAAAAATTTCCTTAACTGTGATTATACATTATCTTAAGCACGTTGCCCTATATAACTTAGCCACATTGACAACCAACTAAAGAGTTCTAAGAGTAGCCATAGTAGCTGTATTGATAATAGCATTCTCAAATATTTTCAGGGGAAAGGCAATGCAATTAATAATAATCTCATAACTTTCTTGGCACATGGTGGGTACTCAGTAGCTATGTATTGCCCTAGCTGGTTTTCTAAGTGGTTAGAACATGGACTGAAGGGTCCTGGGTTTGATCCCAGTCAAGGGCACGTACCTTGTACCTCGGTTGCAGGCTCAATCTCCCGCCCTGGTCTGGGTGTGTGCGAGAGGCAACCAATCCATGTATCTCTCTCACATTGATGTTTCTCTCTCTCTGTCTCTCCCCCTCCCTTCCACATTCTCTGTGGAAAAAAATATCCTTGGGTGAGGATTAACAAAAAATAATAATAATAATACTAATTGCAGAGAAAAGTCATAAACATGGCTTTAATATGTGTGAGTAGTAGCTACAAACTCACCGGTATTAATTGGCCCCTTTCAGTGAGTTTCCACAATGCAGATGCACTGTGCCAGGTATTTTTTCCATTGCAATTTTAATAAACATTCACAGCAGCACTATGTGGTAGAAATTACTGTCTCCTTTTCAAATAGGAGACTGGGGGTTAGATAAACATGGTGAATGCTCACAGGACACCAGTCCCTTCCTTTCTTTCAGAGAGTTTGGATTTCAAATTTAGAGAAACTAATACTCTGTGAGGGGCAGGAGAAGTAAGGCAGAAACAGAGGAACCTACTCACCACCGACCTGAGGAAGCACTGAAGCCATTGGGTCCTGGAGGTCTGGGAGATCCACACATTTCTGAAGCTGAAGCATCTCTTTTGAAAGTCCAGGTGCCTGCAAGTCCAGGAATCCACTTCCCCTTCCGTTCCTTTTCTCTGTTCCTGATTGGAGCCTAGGTTTTTACTAGCCGCCCCGCCCCCCACCACCACCACCCCCCACCCCACCCCCACCCCGCCTCCGGATTTTCTGGTTCAGTACACCTGGGATGGAAAACTCTCTCCAGGTGTGGGGAAACATGGAGCGCTTGCTCCCTCACCACCACACTCACAGCTGAACCCAAAGCAGCTTGGCACAGGCAACTTTCTTTATCTCATTAATATAATATGCCTCCGGGTTTGCCTTGTCTACTCCCGCTAGAGCCCAGCTTCTCTATTCCAAAATTTAAATTTGGATTATTTGCATATTAATGGGCATTTTAGAAATGTCCTTTCATTTCTCAGGGATATTGATGTTTGAAGCCTGAATTCTCATCATGATTCTTTCCGCTAAACAACTTTCAACTGTCAGGGAGTGCGGGGAGAAGTTGCCTGACACGCTGACGCACAGTACACATTCCATAATTGTTGAATGAATGAAATAATAAATCTCTCATGTTTTGCACACAGAACACATATTCTTACATGTTTGTCCTCTGCACTTTTCTCTCCCTTGGCATTCTCTTTTTGTGTTAGAGATATAACATTTCCCCCGAATGTCCCTGCATATAATAATTAGACACTTTTAATATCTTCTTTTTAAATCCATATTTCTCTGGAATCAGCTTTGGTTATTTTGATCTTGGTTGTTATCTTTTATGCTTCCAGTGTTCTTTATTTATCTACCTGGTAATTTCTGGTTATCCGTTTTTATTCAGTCATTAAGCACCAAGAGGGTGGTGTGTGCTTCCTCTTTTGTTGCATGTACAGGATGATTCCTCACCTTTTCTGACTGGGAAAGCTGCAGAGACCCTGATGCATGGGGTAGAGTTGGGGGTTAACTAGCAGTTCTCACTTTAGGGTGAACAGACAGGTAACTGCCTGTCAGGCGGGTCCTCTGGGGTCTCCAGAACTGAGAGGGCTTTATCCCTTTATCCGAAACTCTAATTCTCCACTAGAAACCTTTGCTCTCACCTTATTACTATTTCAGTTTCTTAAGAGGAGAACCACTTGTCCTTTTTGCCAGCAGTTAGTGTGTGTGTGTGTGTGTGTGTGTGTGTGTGTGTGTGTGTGTGTGCTGGTGAGATGGTGACAGGCATTTTGTGCAGTTGATCCTTTTTACAGACCTTCAGTTAGTCCTCTGGTTTGAGCTCTGTGTCCTCCTGGGGCCCTCCATGGTAGGTGCTGTCTTTCAGCTCAGTGCCTCTCTGGGATTTTGAAAGATAGATTAGTTCTCATTATGCTCCAGTCTCCTTGTAGTGTAAATGTGTAGTCTAATTTTGAATTAGATTTTGATCCCAGACTTAAGAAGTGCTGTTAACTTTCTGAGTGGTTGGTTGTTTTGTTGGCTTTTGTTGTTAATTTCTAGTTTTACGATGATGGGTTCAGAAAATGAGATATTTATGGATTTGAATGATGGTACAATATTAAGTCTTTAAAAACTTATCTATTTACTTATTTTTGGTACTGAGGACATTAGCAACAAAGTAAATTTTTAGGCTGCTTTTCAGTTGAATTATCTTTCTGTGCTCAAAGGATTCTCCTCCAAATGAGTCCTAGGGTTGGTCCTTCTCTGGTGATAGAAACTGGTGGGTAAGCTCACTTCTGCATTTCCCGGGAGATATCTATATCTGGCTGCTCTCAGTGAAGGATGCTAATGGGACTCCTTAAATCTTTAATCTCTGTCTATTGCTCAATAATCCTTATTCTCTTTGATATTCTGGCTATGGGCTATTGAGAGTTCTTTTCCATCTAAATGAGAATGGGACATAGGAGTGGAGGTAATGTGGAGACTAGTTTGATTTGGAGATTTCACCATTTTCTGAAGGTTTTTCTTCTTCCCTTTTTGGAGGGCAGGGGGAGGATAGTCCCAATCCAATGCTTAATTGGCAAACTGCTTCCCTACCTTTTTGTATTGGATTGTCTATGTTGGACTATCCAGTTGCCTCACCAAGTATCCCCAAGAATGTAAGTCATAAACAGTTTTAGTCTTGGTGAAGTTTTCAGACTTATCCCACCCCCCACAAAACACACACAGGTCACACACACATAAAAATACAGACACAGGTAACACAGACTCCTTCCTTCAAAGTTTCAATAGATGATTTGATTTTTTTGGAGGGGAAAATAAGTCTACTTGTTTGATTTATTCCTCATGCAATAAGTTTAATCAACTGCTTTTGAAACTAATTGGCTATTTTCTCGATCTAATCTCATTTGATTCCTGTAGTAAAATGATTAATCCAAGTTTTGTTCTAGTGATAGCACTGTGTTTTTTCTACCCTGTTATAGAATTTATCACATTTACTTGGTAATTTCTATTATACTTAAAGGCAAGAAATGCACATATATGCACTCACTTTGATATCCTGAGATCAATAGTTTATTGTCTTTGTTTCCTTAGAAAATACAATGCTTCTATTAGTATAAAGTGTTCTAGTTTTGAGTCTTAGATGTCCTTTACAATGTGCTCTACTTACCTCATTGGACTAGGCCCGTGGTCGGCAAACTGCGGCTCAGGAGCCACATGCGGCTCTTTGGCCCTTTGAGTGTGGCTCTTTCTAACCCTTAGGAGTACCCTAATTAAGTTAATAACAATGTACCTACCTATATAGTTTAAGTTTAAAAAATTTGGCTCTCAAAAGAAATTTCAATCGTACTGTTGATATTTGGCTCTGTTGACTAACGAGTTTGCCGACCACTGGGTCACTAGGCAGTGCATGCAATTTCTTATAAGCATGTTCACACAAAATTATATCAGGAAATCTTAAGTAAAAATACAATACATGTAACAAACATCTGACATTGAGGGAAACATTTCTTCTGTGTATGTAGTCTCAGTAAACTTACCTGTTAGAAGTCAATTTACCTAACCCTGAACCATTGACACATGTATTTGTTAATTAGGCTCACAAGGAAAAACTTTGGATGTGCTGTATCTCCATTCAAACCTCTTAATGTTCTAGCTTTTCCTGACCTATGTTGAGCCCCCTTCAGTGTTTTATTTTTACTACTTTCACATGCCTAGGCCTTATATGCAAATTCTACTCTACTCAATCATAAAATCAAATAAGCCGTTTAAACTCCAAATTAATCAAACTATCTGTATTTATTCCTGTAGCTCCGATCCTATTTCTTTACTTGTTGCTTGGGAAGCATGCATTGGATAACAAAAGACTTCCAAGCTCTTGGAATATCAATGAAAGTCCTAATTCCCCAACATAAACAGCTAAATACCAATTACAACAAAAGCAATCTTCTTTACCTATCTGCACTTTTTTCATCTTTATTACACTTTATAAAAGACTAGAGGCCCGGTGCACAAAAATTTGTGCACTCGGGGGGGAAGGGGGGTCCATCAGCCCGGCCTGTGCCCTCTCGCAGTCTAGGGACCCCTCAGGAGATAACGACCTGCTGGCTTAGGCCTGCTCCTGGGTGGCAGAGGGCAGGCCCAATCCCTAGGTGCAGCCCCTGGTCGGGCTCAGAGCAGGGCTGATTGGGGAGTTGGGGCGCCGTCCCCTGTCATGCACAGAGCAGGGCGGATTGGGAGGTTGCGATGCCACCCTCAGTCATGCTCAGGGTAGGGCTGATTGGGGGGTTGGGGCACCACCTCCTATCACACTCAAGGCAGGGTCAATGGGGAGGTTTCGGCGCCACCCCCTGTGATGCACAGAGCAGGGCCAATCAGGGGGTTGGGGCACTGCCCCCTGTCACGCACAGAGTAGGGCCAATAGGGGAGTTAGGGCACCGCCCCCTGTCACACACACAGCAGGGCGGATCAGGGGGTTGGGGCGCCGCCACTGTCACACTCAGGGCAGGGCCAATGGGGAGGTTATGGCTCTACCCTGTCACACACAGAGCAGGGCCCGTGGTGGGGGGGGGGTTGGGGCGCCACCCCCTGTCACACACAGAGCAGGGCCGATCAGGGGGTTGGGACGCCACACCCTGTCACACACAGAGCCGCAGGGCGATCAGGGGGTTTGGGCGCTGCACCCTGTCATGCTGATCTGGTGCCAGGAGGCCTCACGGCTCCACTGATCCCGGTGCTGGGAGGCATATTACCCTTTTACTATATAGGATAGAGGCCTGGGGGCCGGCTGGTTTGCCCTGAAGGGTGTCCTGGATCAGGGTGGGGCTCCCCACTGGGGTGCCTGGCCAGCCTGGATGAGGGGATGATGGCTGTTTGCAGCTGGTCACACACCCTTCAGGGTGGGGGTCCCCACTGGGGTGCCTGGCCAGTCTGGGTGAGGGGCTAAGGGCTGCTTTCAGGCTGACCGAAGCTCCCAACCGCTCCTTTTTTTCTTTTTTTTTTTTTCTTCTGGGCCAGCTTTAGCTCTGGCTCTAGCTCTGAGGCTTCCGCTGCTGGTTTGTTTGCCGTTCTATAATCGAAACAATGTATAACTTCAGCTCTGAGATCCCAGCCGGCTATATTTGTTAGAATGTTTCAAACTGCCAGCTCAGAGGCCCGCAAGTCAGGCGGGGAACGTTGGAGTCTGCAGTCACGGGAGCAAGCAAGCCTCACGTTCGCTTCCAGCTGCCTGGCTGTCGGCCGCCATCTTGGCTGACAGTTAATTTGCATAAGGATATGCTGATTATCCAATGGGAAGGGTAGCAGTCGTACGCCAATTACCATTTTTCTCTTTTATTAGTGTAGATAAGACACCACGGATAGGCAATGTCAGGCAGGAAAAAAATAAAAATAAAATGTCTAGCATGCTTCAATGGAGGAAGCAGGATGTATGCCCCTTTCTGAATAGAAGAGTTAGCTGAGACAGGGCCTTCTCCAGTTAAGATTATGGATATCTGCCAAGTTCACAAGGAGATAGATAATATTTCAGTATAATTTTGACCGAAGGCCGAAAGGATGAACCTGGGGCCAAACAGAAAAGAATTCCTCACTACCCTAGAGATCCAAAGGGAGACACGAGACAATAAAGACCAAGAAGTTGGAAAGAGGAAAGACAAACTAGACCAGCGACAACCTTTGAGGTTGAGAGGTCTGTAGACTAAAGGAAAATGATGGCAGGTGTGCTGTGGAGCTCTGTATTTTGAAAACTCCAGTGTTTATAATTTTGAGGAGAAATACACCAAACATAAAACTAGTCATTTTTATTTGATCCACTAAGCATTTGATTTCTCCTTTACTTCAATCAATATTCATACACGTTGTTCTCTGGATAGAGCTTCACTAGGTATTTTATCTTCTTTCAAAGGACTCCACTCAGTTAGTTTGTGCATATTTTACCACATGGGCAGGAGAACATTGAAAAGTGATGGCTGAGAAAGTACAAGAAAAAACAGGATTTCAGAAGTGTGTCTTTAGATGGGATATTTTCTACCTTTGATTATTGGGTTCAGATTGCAGATAGAGACCAAAATCACTCAATGAATCAGATACTGTGATATCTCATTTAAACCTAGAAATTAGTTTGACAACTTGGGAAAGGAAGTAACACATGACAATTTTGTTTATAGAAGTATAAGCTCACATTTGCAGAAAAATGTTTTCCTCTTACTCATTTTGTCAGAACAATGACAATTTCTATATGTATTCCCAATAGCATTGGCTACAACTCTGTTAAGAATGGATAGCTAGTCACACTTTCAAATGTAGATCTCTAAAAATGCAATAATAAAAAATAAGGATATAAATAAGGATATAGATTTTAAAGTTTAAAAGTGAGTTATAAAAAGAGGAAAGTTCTAGATAATGCTGAGGAAATTGGAAGCATTTATTATTTATGGAATAGTCTGGAAAGAGTTGAAAGATAATTTAAGGCTGGAGAATGAGGACCTATAGAAAGTTCTAAAATTTTGAATACCGGCCCTGGCCAGGTGGCTAAGTTGGTTGGAGCACAGTCCCATAAACAAAAAAGTTGCAGGTTTGATTCCTAGTTAGGGCACATACCTAAGTTACAGGTTCAATCTCTGGTCCAGGAGCATAATGTGGAAGTCTTATTTTATAATTTTTTGAAAATCCAGATGATGCATACTTTTAAAAGGATGGTTTTAAAAAGAATAATCTAAAAAGGTACTCATCTTTATCTGTAATTTTTATTACTTCTTCCTTTTGAATATGTATAAACATCACTAGCATATAATACTCTAAAATGAGCATGGATAATTATACTGGTTTCACATATTTGGTAGAAAAGAGAAAATAAGGGGACATCTCTCATATGAGATGCAAATCAGAAAATATATGTGATTTAATGGCAGATTAGTATCATTTATTTTTATATTCACTGCATTTTGTTATTTTTAATAGAATTTTATTTGCCAGGATTTGGTTCCACAGTGTAAGTTATTTAACAGATATCATTAGGTTGCTAAGCATTAACACTTAATTATCATATTAATAAACAGTTATTACTCTCTTCTACACTGAGCCTTGCCTCAGTAGCATTAGTATGCATGCACTGCTCTTAGGCAACTTAATTGTCCTTAAAGAAAATCATTACAATTTAAATGAAATTGGGAGCTACTGGTTAGGGAAGGCTGTAGGGCATGCACAATACATACTAAACAAGGAACTGTAATTTCCCCAAATCACATTTTTTTTAGTAATTTCACATCACAGCACTGTATCTATTTGGTTAAAGGGAAAACAGTTTATTTTTTTGCCTCAAAATTTTACAAGGGCACCATTTAACCAAGGGCAGGCAAGACTCTGGAATGGTAGCAAAGGAACTTGAGTAAATCAAATAATTTCTTTACACGGCTAGTAAATTGTTGTCAGCATTTGCAACACAGGCAATGAAGCAATAAAGTATAGCATGGTGGGCAGCCATCAACCACTACGTCTGCCTCTAGGATGGAGGGCAGCAGGAGGCCAAAGACTTTATGGAGACAGCTGTTGCCTCTCCCCACATGTGACTTTGTTTGTTCATTTCACAGCAACACACTTCATATGCTGCCTCAAAAATGGGGAATAGGGTCGCCCTCCTGTGTCATGTTATTTTTTCCTCATAGCTGAGAGCTCATTTTTTTGCATCCTCTATCATAAAATGACTTAGTTTAGTGATTTACATTAAGCATTATCCGCTATTGAAATGCAAAGAGTTTAAGTATCCCTGGAATCTTATTTTTGATAGATAATTGATTAATGTTCTACATAACTGTAGCAACTCTTTATTTGTAGTAAGTGACTTATTTGAAAACAAGTATTTAATTCATGTATTTGGCATTTTCAGATTAATTTGTTAGCAACTGAGAATTAACCTTCCTAGTGTCTAACTTTGTAACACTATAAGAGGAGTGATTACAAATTGAATAAAAACCTGCCTTTTCTGAAACACATAAGCAATAAACTAGGAATTTAAAATATTGAAATGAAATCACAAGACTGCCAGGTGTTGAAGATTCCGGAACTAGGCACCTACTAAGCCCATTGCAAAGGTTTCCTTTTACTGACACAAGTGGGATATTTCCATTTTACATTCCAGTTACAGATCTCCATTTTGCATATTAGAAAACTGAGATGGAAAAGCCTCATTAATTTTGCATAGGTCTTATGGTTATTAAATGACTGCACAGGGTTTAGGTTCCAGGCCTGTCTGCCTCTGGAGCACATATTCATATTTGAGCATCTCACCACAAACCCAAAAAATCACCTGTATTACTAACCAAGACCATCCTGTTACATCTAAAACTTTCTGTGAATGCAGCAAGATAACACTAATTTAGTAATCATTGCAAAATAATTTATGGAGCTTCCCTCTTCTTAGGCAATATGAGTTATTGTATTTGTTTTGTGTTTTCCATTAGGAATGCTTCCTGAGTAAATCCTATATTATGGCAGTGCTTCATAGAATTTTGTCCTCCTTTCCATGGGAAAATGAAAACAAATTAGAGAGCAGAAGTGAACATAGAAATTGGCAAATGTGATGCAAAGTATCTGGAGTCCTTGTGGTGGTTTATTGAATTTTCAGATTGATGACAGAAGTATGTCCTTAACCTTGTGCTCCCTAGGAATGTGAACTTGCTTTTGTCCCCAGAACTTCAGCTTTCTTATAAAATAAGGATAATAATAACTTATGTCATACTTACTCTACAGTTTTAAAGGGGACAAAATAGTTATTCATGATTTGTTGTTAATACCACAAAACAATGAACAAGTGACAATTTGTTTCTACTGAGTTGTCGCAGTATAAGAGAAAAGGCATGGATTTTAAACTCAGTCAGATAGACCTAGGTTGGAATCACAAACATGAATTATCTGATAATGGTAGGTTATTTCTTCTCTCTTAATTTCAGTTATGGTGTCTTAAAACTGGAGATAATAGTGGTATTATATAGGTGAAGTAAAGATGAAAGAAAATGTATGTAAATTTCTAGAGATATTTATAGAGAATATCTGGAGAAAATGATATCAATAACTACCATTAATCCACATATAAGTGGAATGATCTAACAATAAAAACTACAAATTAATTTCATAAACAATGTTCAGAATTTATATTTAGTCTTTATAATTTACGTTATTGGGTCTAATTTATGCACCTAACCTAGATTCACTAATTCCCACTTTCCTTCTCTGTTATTTGACCAATGGAGAATATTACCACGGCAGCCTCCTCTGCCTCATTATTAAACCTGTAAGCACTGCTAGCTATCTAACCCCTCCTGGACTAAGGACTAGGCAGTCTCCATCACTTCCATTGCAGTGGGAGTTGAAATAACTCCAAAGTCCAAGACCACACATAATGCCGTATGAAACTGGGACCAGTTTAGTAACAATCTGCATTTGCTTTCTCTCTATCTTTGCTGAACTTTCATTTTTTACCTTCATCTTACTACCTTGAATTTCATCCACCAACAAAACATTAGCTTACAGTCTTAGCAAAAGCCACAATTTCAAAGGAACTTGGGCTGAAACAATTGCCCAGGAATGACCCTGCAAAGTCAATCTGCATGATGAGTTTCAGAGTGGACACTATTGGAATGAAATAGGACTTGTTATAAGTGGGTGTTAATAAATCTTTGCATTCAATAACTTTATAGTTAGTCATGTTCACTTGAGGTATACGTGTAAGGCAAGTGCAATTGATCAGTATAAGGCCAAAAGTTATTAAACACATATAATGTGATATGATTTTTATGGCTGTGGAGATCTTATAAAAAGCTAATTGTCAACTTTAGCTAGGCTACCAAAACCAAGAGCCTCTGTGATAGATTTTAAGACTTTTAATATTTTTTTCGTCACTGGACAGTTTCTTTGAAAATCAGACCAAAGATCAGATTATAGGATTGGTCAAACTGCAAGAGTTTGTTGTGATTCTAGGATTGGTAAAACTGCAAAAGAATTTGTTGTGTTGTTATAGTGCCAGAAGGCAGGAATAAATACATGCAAATTAGAGGTCCTCTAGATTAGAGTAATTTTTATGGATTGAGAAATCTGAGGCATTTCAGGATAACCTGCATTAAGTTAAAGACAAGTTGTTGATTATAGAACTATATATCACTAAGAAAGGCTCACTGTGCTTGATAAGTCTCTTTGCATTATGGATGCAGCATGCACATTGCTCCAAACCATTGTCTAGGACAGTGATGGCGAACCTATGACACGTGTGTCAGAGGTGACACACGAACTCATTTTTTTGGTTGATTTTTCTTTGTTAAATGGCATTTAAATATATAAAATAAATATCAAAAATATAAGTCTTGCCCTAACCGGTTTGGCTCAGTGAATAGAGCGTCAGCCTGCGGACTCAAGGGTCTCAGGTTCGATTCCGGTCATGGGCATGTACCTTGGTTGTGGGCACATCCCCAGTAGAGAGTGTGCAGGAGGCAGCTGATCAATGTTTCTCTCTCATTGATGTTTCTAACTCTCTATCCCTCTCCCTTCCTCTCTGTAAAAAATCAATAAAAATATATTAAAAAATATATGTCTTTGTTTTACTATGGTTGAAAATATCAAAAAATTTCTATATGTGACACGGCATCAGAGTTAAGTTAGGGTTTTTCAAAATGCTGACACACTGAGCTCAAAAGGTTCGCCATTACTGGTCTAGGAGCTTCTTATGCTAAAATATTAAAAACCCAGTCTTCAGAGCAGGTTGCCCTGCTGTTCATACATTAATCAATTGACTGATTTATGTTAGAGGAATCATTGGTAGATAAGGATACTGAATTCTAGACATGGGATATTCACATAAAGTTCTGGAGCAAAGCCTTGCCCACCAGGGCAGAGAATTAACCTTCATTTGAAAAGTATAGTTTTGCATGCATATGCTGGTAACTGTTTTAATCTAAGCAACTGCTTTTGTCTGAGTACCTGACCAAGAAACACCACCAGATTATGAAACCAGAAATTTCTACCATGAATGAACTAAGTATTTTTTTTAATTCAGCTAGTCCTAAGGTTAAGCAGATGTTATAGCAATAGAAGATTTAATGAAATTGACACATTTAGGTGTAGGCTGAAACAGATTCAGAAAGTGTAAGTAAATTAAATGAACAGACAACCCAGACTCCCTTGTCACTTACTTCTGTTTATCTGATGTTTATCCTTCAACTCACAACTATGTCCTTAAGGAGGGTAACTTTTGACCAATTGACAGAGGAAGAAGAGACTTAAACCTGGCTCACACATAGACTCCACAATTTGTTGACACTATCTGGAAAGGGGCTGCTGTCATATTATACCCCCACTCATACATGGCCCTGAGAAATATTAGTCAAATTAAATCATATCAAGGGGCAAAGCTGTGAGCAAAATACTCATTCAGCCATTCTGTACAGAGTGGAGATATTGTCTATGTATGGATGTACATGAAATGCTTTGTAGTAGATAAAGAAATACAAATGGAAGACTGTGGGCCTGACTGGTTTGGTTCAGTCAGGCCTGCAGACTGAAGGGTCCCGGGTTCGATTTCAATCAAGGGCATGTACCTTGGTTGCGGGCACATCCCCAGTAGGGGGTGTGCAGGAGGCAGCTGATTGATGGTTCTCTCTCATCGATGTTTCTAACTCTCTGTCCCTCTCCCTTCCTCTCTGTAAAAAATCAACCAAATATATTTAAAAAAAAGAATGGAAGACTGTGGATAAGGATCTTTGGAGAAGAGAAATATGGATGAACATACTGAAGAGGGCACAAAGTATAAAGATCATTTTGTTTCATGTCAATGCCCACCAGTGTAATTTAACAAAGATAGGTAACAGATGACCTATATTGTGCATATTAGCCAGTCTCTTTCCTGGCTATCTTGTTACCTGAAAAACCGGCCTGGGAGCAGAAAAGCTATGGTGGCATAGCTGGAAGCCATGTGTTTGTCAAAAATTGTGGGTTACTGTTGCAAAGGCTGAATTACCTGCTACAGAACGCCCAACCATTGAAGTAAAGAATAAGGTTGGCCCTTTAACATGGCAATATTATTCAGAGCAACTATCTAGTGGCAGTAGATTACATCAGGCACTTTGGATAAAACAAATTACTTTCACTGAAATTGATACACATTATGGATATGGGTTTGCCATTTGTTGATCATGACCCTTAGAATGCCTGATCTAGTAACAATATCCCACACAGCATTGCCTCTAACTGAAGAAACCATATAATGGAAGTGACTTTTGATAATGGGTGTATGGACATGGGCTTTTCTGATCTTACAATGTCTTTTATGATCTAAAACTAGAGGCCTGGTGCACAGATTCATGCACCAGTGGGATCCCTTGCCCTGGCCTGTGGGGATTGGGCCCAAACGGGCTCTCTGAAATTCCTCGAGGGGTCCCGGATTGTGAAAGGGTGGTTCTCAGGTGACGCACCCCACAATCGGGCTCCCTCCTCTCTGGTTCCAGGTGCTTCACCCGAGAACCCCAGCTACCAAGTCACCACAGCTCAGCAGCTCCTGCTTTCAATGTCTGCCCCTTGGTGGTCAGTGCACGTCATAGCTACTGGTTGGAGTGTTTGCGCCCTGGTGGTCATTGAGCATCATAGCTACCGGTCGGACAGGCGGTTGGGTGGTTGCTTAGGCATATATATATATGTAATTTGTTCCCATAGAATAATGGAATGGCCTATTGAAGTCTCTGCTAACGTAGCAACTTGGGGTCAACACTTTGAAGTTTTTGAGGTCCTCTCTGATTATTTAAAAATCACTCTTAAACCAAATGATTCAAACAAATTATTATCTCTCTCTTTTGTTGGTTGACTAGGTTCAGACGGATGTCCTCATTGTAGGTGTTCAGTTGGCTTAGGTCAGATATTGGGGCTTTGGCTAAGGCTGGACAGTAGCTGATAATGCAGAGGCTTAATGGGTGGATAGCTCACTCATATGATTGAGAGCTGATGTCATCTGGGGCTGATAACTGGAGAATGTACACATGGATTTTCCATGCAGCTTAGGCTTGTTGTCTAGGTCCTAGAAGGGAACATTCAATACTGGTGTTCTGAAAGATAACGTGTGAACTACAAAATTTCTTATAATTCAGCCTATACTATCAGCACTTATATTTACTCAAAGTACTCCCTAAGACTGGCTCAGATTCATGGAGGTGGAAGTGATGTGGGGTTTAGACTTTATCTCCTGATGGGAGACTGACAAAGTTAAGAGCGTATGGAATGAAAGATATTGTTGTGGTCATTAGGGAAATACAGTGAATTCAAATTCATTGTTCTCCTGGAGATTGTATATGAGCTAATCCAATGGCTGATATATGAAGCTGTATTCCAAAGGATCTAGGTAAGAAGAGGAAGAAATATGATTGACTCCCTCATTATGGCACCCAGTGATCAACTTGTACAATTTTAGAGTAATTCTGCTGAAATAGTCCTGTTTACCATCAGGGTAATTTCCACCAGAATAAACTATATGAGTTTCACTGGAATGAACGTTGCAAATATCACTAGGCCATACTGGATTACTCATTCAAGGGGATTAAAAGGCAAAGAGTGAATTACTGACTATCTGATGTAGTTAACCCTGATGAGCAAGAGAAACTGGGGTTCTTTAGCACAAGGGGTGCAAGAAGGAATATGTATGAAATGAATGAATTTCAGTGTAACATTACTTGGTGTGTCTATGCAGCAAATTCAGTCTGACATGAGCAATACATTTACACTCAGACTTTTGGATGTGAAGATCTAGGTCACTTCCCTATTTCACTAAGTGAGGTGAAATACTGGTAAAAGTGATGAGGAGGTGCTAATATATACTAGTAATTAATTGGAAGAGAACTATCAATTATATCTTACAAGCAACTGTAGCAATAGGAATTGTAGTATTGCTTGATAACCCTCTGCAATACTTTTTAAAGTTCTGCAATAGGATATAAATGATTGGATTGGTGCCTCTATTCTGAGTGAAGACGTATGGCAACCTTATTTTCACATTATTATTGAGAATGTGTGCCCTAGTCGGTTTGGCTCAGTGGATAGAGCATTGGCCTGAGGACTGAAGGGTCAATGGTTCAATCCCAGTCAAGGGCACAAACCTCGGTAGCAAGGTCTTGATCCCTGGTTTTGGTTGGGGGGCATATGGGAGGCAGCCAATAGATGTGTCTCTCAAGAATGTGAGCAGATTTGAGTGGTGCAAGGGATAGACTGCCTGAAATCTAATTAATGTGCTCTCCCAACAGTTTTGTTAGGTCCCATCTGCCCCCTGAATTGGGATGCTTCTGCAACTAGCATCCCCTAACACAGTGGTTCTCAACATTCCTAATGCCATGACCCTTGAATACAGTTCCTCATGTTGTGGTGACCTCCAACCATAAAATTATTTTTGTTGCTACTTCATAACTGTAATTTTGCTACTGTTATGAATCATAATGTAAATATCTGATATGCAGGATGTATTTTCATTGTTACAAATTGAACATAATTAAAGCATAGTGATTAATCACAAAAACAGTATGTAATTATATGTGTTTTCAGATGGTCTTAGGCGACCCCTGTGAAAGGGTCGTTTGACTCCCAAAGGGGTCACAACCCACAGGTTGGCGACCCACAGGTTGAGAACCGCTGCCCTAACACTACTAACTGCCTCTGCAATTCTTGAAGTGATAACCGGCCCACTGTAGAGAAAGCAGAACATCTGCAGCAGCCAAGTGTTGCCTTAATGAACCCATAGATAGCCTCATACCTCACCATTTCTAGGCGCATAAAGGACCTCTCTGCTAGGTGGTGGTGGTAAAGGGGGCTCTCAATTCCCCAGGAACTGTTCAGAAATGTCAATAATAACCTAAAACTCTAGAAAAGTAACTCTAGTAAAGTTACTTAAATGAGGTGAATTTCAAGCCTGAAAGATAGGAGAAAGGAAGGAGTTAGAAGATAAATACTTTATTTTGCTCCCAAATTTTTATCAAAGCAAACCCTGGAGCCAGCCCAGCTTCAAAGGGAATGGAAATAGACTCTATCATATGACAGGAAGGGATGTGTGCATTACAGGGATGAGATAAATTCTTGGCAGGCAGCTTCCTAGAAAATTTTCACAAACTCATTCCTTTTGTAATTTCAAATTCTTTATCTTTTTTTTAATTTTTAACATTTTAACATTCTTTAAAATTCTAATTTCTGAAGTTTAAAAATAATTTTTTCATTGAATTCTTACTAGTTGACATCAAAATTTAAATTTCTAAAAATTTACTTTTATTTTTAGAAAGTTTCTTTGGTGAAGTATAATATCCATTTTTTATCTCCAATTTAATTTTATCTCCAACTTTTCTCTATCTCTTATAGATAGTGCAATAGGCATTCTCCAAAATGAACTCTGATGATTCTTATCTCTTCCTATCCACACCTTTGTAGACCCCTCCCACAATGAATAATGATTAGCCAGTATATTCAGTAGACTACTGAGGAAATTACTGTATTTCTTCTGAAGCTGGACCCTAATAAAAATTGTAGTTTCTGTGTTGGCTTCTCTTGCACCACTTGTTTTCTCTGTGTTGTCTTTCTTTTGGAACACTAGGAGACACCAGCCACCAGAATCATGAAAACATTTGAGTAGCCCTGGGGAGAAGTTGAATTGTCTTGTTATAAATCAGCACCAAACTGCCAGCCCTGTGAAAGAGTCCTCCAGCCCCAGTCAAGCCTTCAGAAGACAAAACTTTCCAATAACATTATTATACCATGAGAAATCCTGAACCAGAACCACATCTTCCAACTTAATGTGGAAGGTTGAATATATAGTTGCTAAACTGCTCCCAAATTCCTAACCAACAAAAACAATGGGAAATAACACATACTTATTGTTGTTTTAAGCCAATAAATTTTGAGATCACCTATTAATCGGCACTAAATGACTAATACAGATAATATTAATTTCAGATTAAAAATATTGTTTTATTTCTGTGTGTTTTTCTAACACTTTATGAGTTCCTCTTACTGTCTTGCTTGATTATTTTGTTATTCTCGGTTATGGTATTCTTTTTCTTGACTGCCCACGTATATTCAGAAGTGAGATGCTAAAAATGTTAACTGTAAACTTGGTGTTCACAGTTTTCTTATAGAACTGTGGACTTTACCAGTTTTGGAGAGACACCTACCTATCAATCTTTGAAGATTTTACTCTTTGGCTTATCATTTTGCTAAAAGAAGAGTCTTCCAAATGTCTATATGGGAAGTTTTCTGGAGAGTTAGGGAAAGGAACTGGAGCTATACAGTTTTAAGTTTGAAAATTATAGTTAATACTAGAGGCCCAGTGCACAAAATTCATGCACTCGGGGGGTGGGGCTCCCTCAGACCGGCCTGCACCCTCTCACAGTCTAGGAGCCCTCGAGGGATGTCCAACTGACAGCCTAAGCCAGTGATGGCGAACCTTTTGAGCTCAGCATGTCAGCATTTTGAAAAACCCTAACTTAACTCTGGTGCCGTGTCACATATAGAAATTTTTTGATAATTGCAACCATAGTAAAACAAAGATTTATATTTTTGATATTTATTTTATATATTTAAATGCCATTTAACAAAGAGAAATCAACCAGACACGAGTGTCATAGGTTTGCTACCACTGGCCTAAGCCATCAGTCAGACATCCTTAGCATTGCCGCAGAGGCAGGAAAGGCTCCCACCACCGCCACTGCACTCACCAGCCGTGAGCCCGGCTTAGGGTTTCTGGCTGAGCAGCACTCCCCCTGTGGGAGTGCACTGACTACCAGGGGACAGCTCCTGCATTGAGCGTCTGCCCCCTGGTGGTCAGTGAACATCATGGTGACCAGTTGTTCCATCCACAGTTTGGTCGATCTGCATATTAGCCTTTTATTATATAGGATCTGCTGTTTTGGTATGGTGCTTTACCCCTCCCCTCAGCTAAGCCTGGTTCTTCTTATTCAGAGTACAGTAGGTTCTTGAATAACAACATTTCATTCAATGTTGCTTTGTTATAACATTAATGAGATGCGGTAGAAACTTAACTATTATTTATATCAATTAACTTCTAGTAAACTTGGTTTCATTATACCTTGTTTCCCTTAAAGTAGTACCTATTGATGACATTAAAGTGATGATAGTATAAGACTTACTACATTTATGATTCAGCCTCTACAGAGCATAAACTTGTGTCTTCTGCTGGGTTGGAGCATGGGATCTGGAGATGCAATTTTTTCCAGCATCATCCCTCACATCTCCTTTATAAAGGGTGTCCCAAAATTCACGCAAGATTTGAATTTTGCGTGAGCTTTAGCAACAACAACAACAACAACAACAACAAATAAAAGCCTAATTTTACTTGGTTTATTGAATCATATTCTAATATCTGTTGCCCTTTGATTTCAATCCCTTCAATTTGATAAGCATTACCAAGTACCAATTATGGCCCAGGAGCAGGGACAATGAAGACCAATGAAGACCACGGCTTTGCATATGTGCCAGCAAAGGTGTGGAGACCATTTACCATATGTGCTATTCCATATATATAACCTTATACTGTATACTTTATGAATCAATAAAAAATTTACAATTTTTAATTATAAACCTGGGTTTTCTATCAAAATTTCTTCTTGCGTGAATTTTGGGACACCCTTTAGCTATCTAGGGAACAGGAAGGCTATTCAAAATGGGTAGTAACTCCACTACTCCCAGAGACTGTCCAAAACCTGGTCCCTTCTATTTTAATGCATAGTCATCATCTATGCATTCATCTTTGGATGAAGGTTGGACCACCAGCACTGCATCCGAGTTGTAGGCAGAAGGATGGAGAAAACATAATTGGAAGGCAATTAGCTTTCTTCTCAAAGGACATGATCTGGGAGTCACACAAGCTATTCATATATGTTCATGAGATACAGTCACTGTACCTCATGAACATATATAGCTGCAACAGGTGTTGAGAAATGTAGTAAGACCTAGGCAGTCATGTGTCCAGCTAAAAAAGAGGGGACCTACTACCGAAAGGAAGAAGGAGGAAACTGTTACCCTATACTGCTTCTAATACTTTCAGCTTTTTTCTCTCTCTAAATCATTACATTTCATTACATATATTCAATCTCCTAAATTTTTGTTCACATATCTTGCCCCCTCTCTTCTTTTTCTTTCTGTTTATCTGCTATTTATTTTTTAACTATTATTTTAGTTGGTTTGGTTAGCAAGTAAAAACTTATATATTCAACCTTCCACATTAAGTTGGAAGATGATCAAGACACATTTACAGCCTATATAATCGATCACAAAATAGCATATATGTATTTTTTTCTTTCTTAATAAAGTTTAGTAGTGCAGATAACATATAGTCAATTTTCATTTTGAACAGCCCTTCCATACAGTAATGTTCCATAAAGTTGTCAAAAACTGAATTTGCAAATACTAAACCACTGACTTCGGGAAAATATGTACCTATAGGTAAGTCTTAAAAACAATTTACCCTGGTGGATTCTATTTTCTTTTTTGCAAAAGAGAGATTGAGGTTCTAAAGTGTTAACTGACTTGCCTGAGGCTGCCCCACATAACAGGTACCAAAGTTAGAATTCAATCCTCACCTCAGAGCTGGATCTTCTTGCATTTCACTCCACTACCCCCTACTGTCTTCATCCTCAGGTCATCTCCATAGGAGAGCTGAATCAGGAAGGCAGAGCTGTGACTTGTATCATCTCAGCTGGGAATGTGGATGTCAGGTAACTCACCTTTTTTGCTGCTTTAAGCATATTCACAAATGACCACAAAAGCATCAGAAGAATATACTTTGGGTTACAAATAACTTTTAGCAAGTCAACAAATTCACAAATACAGAATCTTGGAATAAGGAGAATTAACTGTAAAATATTGAACACATCTACTATTATATGCTACATATATGCTAAGAGCTATTCATATTTTGCATATCAGTTGTCTAATTAAAATGTAAATTGCCATATCTGCTATCATATATATTTTTATTGACAAAGGAATTTTGCTAATCCTCCATTCTGTGTTCTCTCCAAGGATAACTTTTAGGAATAATTATCTGAAATAACATGTCTTAATTATAATTGATTATGATTTCCTAAAAGAATAAAACTTTGATATGTCCATAATTTCGGCATCTAAATCATGACAAGCCTGTCAAATTTACATTGTAATTAAAATTGAGCACCTGTTCTAGAAAAAAAAATGTGATTCATTTACTAAAGAGAAAATTGCTTTAAGAGTTTTTCATAAACAATAACCTACTGAAAACTTGAGATAATGAATTTCTAGTTCAAAATAATCTACTTTCCAATCCTCACTTTTAAGTCATCTTCGTCTATTTGTGTAAAATTATCACACTCAGTTTTATTTCCTCCAACTCACACAGATTCATAATCTATATTATTATTGGTATCCATCTCATTAGTTATTTATGGCAAGTCTAGATTATAATATTTACATGACTGTTTTCATCACTTACTTTTGTCTTTTCAAGAATTACTTTTGAGTCCATGTTCCATATATATGTTTTCCCCCAATTAAGTAAAAACAAACATTTTAAAGGTAATTTATAACATTCACAATGAACTGACCTTTACATCCACACACACCTCAGCAGAAGTTAAGTAATGCACAGGGGGGAAAAAACCTGATAAGCATATTAAAAACATTTAAGAATATAAATATTATTATGATAATGACAATTTTTCTGAGAAAATATCAATGAAGTTTAAAATTCAAATTTGTGAAATGCAAGTCAGCAAAATTATTTCATAGTCTTTTAAAATAACTATTCATGGATTTCTTGATAGATTGTCAGAGGCTTTTTTTTTTTTTTTTTTTGCTTTAGTTGAATTTTTTTTATTGTTTAAAGCAGCGGTTCTCAACCTGTGGGTCGTGAGCCTTTTGGGGGTCAAACGACCCTTTTTTTTTTTTATTAAATTTTTATTGTTCAGATTACATTTGTTCCTCTTCCCCCCCCCCATAACTCCCCTCCTTCCAGTTCCCGCCCCACCCTCCGCCCTCACTCCCCACCCACTGTCCTCATCCATAGGTGCACGATTTTTGTCCAGTCTCTTCCCGAATCTCCCATTCCCCTTTCCCCCCCCAAGAATAGTCAGTCCATTCCCTTTCTATGTCCCTGATTCATTATAATCACCAGTTCATTCTGTACATCAGATTATTTATTCACTTGATTCTTAGATTCACTTGTTGATAGATGCATGTTTGTTGTTCACAATTTGTATCTTTACCTTTTTCTTCTTCCTCTTCTTAAAGGATACCTTTCAGTATTTCGTATAATACTGGTTTAGTGGTGATGAACTCCTTTAGCTTTTCCTTATCTGTGAAGCTCTTTATCTGACCTTCAATTCTGAATGATAGCTTTGCTGGATAAAGTACTCTTGGTTGTAGGTTCTTGGTATTCAGCACTTTGAATATTTCTTGCCATTCCCTTCTGGCCTGCAAAGTTTCTGTTGAGAAATCAGCTGACAGTCGTATGGGTATTCCCTTGTAGGTAATTGAGTCTCTTTCTCTTGCTGCTTTTAAGATTCTCTCTTTGTCTTTTGCTCTTGGCATTTTAATGATGATGTGTCTTGGAGTGGTCCTCTTTGGATTCCTTTTGTTTGGGGTTCTCTGCGCTTCTTGGACCTGTAAGTCCATTTCTTTCACCAGGTGGGGGAAGTTTTCTGCCATTATTTCTTCAAATAGGTTTTCAATATCTTGCTGTCTCTTATCTTCTGGTACTCCTATAATTCTGATATTAGTCCGCTTGAAGCTGTCCCAGAGGGCTCCTTTACACTATCTTCAACTTTTCGGATTCTTTTTTCTTTTTGCTTTTCCAGTTGGTTGTTTTTTGATTCTTCGAAATTTCAAATCTTTGGTATGATTCTT
>NW_005871222.1:1808526-1810209 GCF_000147115.1 Myotis lucifugus
GATCGGCAAATGGCTCTGCGCAGGGCTTGGGCGGGGCGGGCTCAACAGGGCGGGCGGAGGGAGCAGTTATGGCCGCTCTCAGTCCGTCCCCAGAGGCTCTGCCTCTCTGTCCCAGCAACCGCTGCAAACCTCGGAGGGACCGTAGCCAGACAGTCCCGCTTCTCCCGTTTGAGTCTGGGTCCCTAGAGACTCGCCCGGATCTGTAGCCCCGAGTCTGAGACTCCCTCCTGATTGAAAACGACAACCACGCCCTCAGCCACCAGCCCGCTTTGCGCGGGCACCACCGTACCTTTAAATTTTCCACACTACGCCTCCTCTGGGCCTCGTAATGCTGTTGTTTTTCCTTCTAGTTGAAGAGTCTCTCCTCAGCCAGCCTTCCTGTGGTTCTGGGTGATGTCCGTTCCGTCTTTTAGTTGTATTTTTGAAGTGGTTGTTTGAGGCAGCAAACTCCGGTGTTTACCTATGCCGCCATCTTCGATTCTCTCGATTGTCAGAGGCTTTGAAACACATTTTTTTAAGATTATTATTCAGTATGCAAACTTTAAAATTTTTGGTTGAAAATCCTAATTTACAAAACATGTGTACAAACTACTTTTCATAGGGGATTTTAAAGAGATTTTAAAAAAACACCTCAAGAAACCAATTATAGTTCTTAAGAGTGCTTCAAATTTAAAAGCAATAATTTCATACTGCAGACATAAAAACTTCTTTTTTTAGATGAACAATGAAACCGTTTAAATAAATGGTTCCCCAAAATAGATGTGCAGAGTGTTAGTAGGCTGCCTGAAGTAAAGATCACCTCAGGAAAAAGTTAAAAATATAAATTCATTAAAAACACTCCCAGAAATTTTAATTCATAAAATTGAGTTGAGGCTATGAACTCTACATTTTACAAAACTTTTCCAACAGCTTAAAATTGAGCACCAGTGATATAAATTAGAAAGAATGAAATTGTTGAATTTCTATTACAGTGAAAGAGTATTGAGTTACTTTTATACCTATTCTAACTTAATTCTCAAAAGAATAGTAGGAAGTAAATTTTACTATCCAAAATTTACATCAGAAGAAATTAAAGCTCATTCAGGTTAAGTACCATGATCATATACTGGAAACAACAGAGCTTGGATAAAAATCTGTATTCCAAAAGTATTCGTTTTCTAAAGCTGCCATAGAAATGTAACAAACTGGGTAGCTTAGCTTTCTCAAAGTTCTGACTAGAAGTCCAAGAGGGTTTTTTGTTTGTTTGTTTGTTTTTTTTGTGTGTTGTTGTTTTATTGTTTGTTTGTTTCCAAATTCTAGAGACTAGAAGTCCAAAATCAGTGTTTCAGTGAGGCCAAGCTCCGTCTGAACTCTAGTGAAATTATTCCTTGTCTCTTCCTAGATTTTGGTGGTTTGCTGACAATCTTTGGTGGTACTTGACTTGCAGCTACATAATTCCAATCTCTGCTTCTTTCTTCACATACTCCTTGTGGGTCTCTGTGGTTACATTCTTAAAGGAATGCAGTCATAATTGTGGGAAAACATATATATGGAACATGGACTCAAAAGTAATTCTTGAAAAGACAAAAGTAGGCCCAACCTACTCCAGCATTACCTCATCTTCACTAAACAAATTGCATGTGCAACGACCTTATTTTCAAATTAGATGATATTCTGGGGTACTGAGGGATAGAAATAATCCAC
>NW_005871222.1:1811709-1876521 GCF_000147115.1 Myotis lucifugus
CACCAGCCTAATCACCCCCAACTGCACCCCCCCACCGGGCTGGGTGCCCCTCACTCTCCCCGGCCCCCCTGCCGGCCTAGTTGCCCCATACAGCCTGATTGTTCAGTCGTTTGGTCGTCCCTCACTAACACCCCTGCCAGCCTGGTCTTAGGCAGCCATCTTGTGAGGTTGTGAGGGTTAATTGAGCATTACCTCTTTATTATATAGGATAGTATTCCATTGTGTAAATGTACCACGGCCTTTTTATCCACTCATCTACTGATAGGCAGTTGGGCTATTTCCAGATGTTGGCTATTATAAATAATGCTGCTATGAACTTAGGGGTGCATATATTTTTTCTGATTGGTGTTTCAGGATTCTTAGGATATATTCCAAGAAGTAGGACCACTAGGTCAAATGGCAGTTCCATATTTAATTTTTTCAGGAAACTCTATACTTTTTTCCACAGTAGTTACACCAGTCTGCATTCCCACCAGCAATGTACTAGGGTTTCTCCACTTCCTTGCAAACACATGCCATTTGCTGATTTGTTGATGATAACTATTGTGACAGGTGTCAGATGATACCTCATTGTCACTTTAATTTGTTTCTCTCTGATTATTAGTGATTTTGAGCTTTTTTTTTCTTCATATGTCTGTTGGCCTTCTGTATGTTCATTTTGGAGAAGTGTCTATTTATGTCCTTTGCACATTTTTAAATTGTATTGTTTGTATTCATTTTGTTAAGTTGTATGAGTTCTTTATATATTTTATAAATTAATCCCTTATCAGATATCTCATTGGCAGATATGTTCTCTCATGCAGTGGGCTCTCTTTTCATTTTGTTGATAGTTTCTTTTGCTGTGCAGGAGCTTTTATTCAACACAATATATTCTCTTTACTGTCCACTATGTCTTTCTCTCCCTTCTTCACATAATATATCCCATTTATCATCCTTTTGAAAGTCACTAAAACTACCATCTTACAAACAACCTCAACATCTTTGTCTCCTTATCTTTCTATTTACATGAACTGGCAGAGTTTAAGCTTTATCAATCTAACCATCCATCGCCACTACTTCTTCATTCAGGTTGCTGATGCTCTTGGGGAAAATCCCTCGATTGTATGGATTCTTGTTAGTACACTGTCCTTGTCTGCAATTTCAGGGGGATATCATAAGATGTTTGAACATGTAGTATGTTTATTTGTACTCAGTTCCTAACCCAACGTGTTGTGCATTCTAGACACTCAAGTAATGCCACCAGATGGATGGGATTTCTTCTACCAAGTCTTCTTTATCCAAAGCTATTCCATTGCAAATTCAGTACTTTTCATATTTGTCAATTGTGAATTTATTTTTAAAACATTTTTATTATTGCATCTAACATACTAGATAATATTTTAATGTAAATGAGCTTTAAATAATACCAATAATTGGTTTCAGTTGTCCTCACTTTATCATTTTCACTGTTCTTGATACCTCTGTCAATCAAGAAATTCACAAGGCAGTTTCGGACTTACTGGCATTTTGTTCCCCTGACTTTCAGCACATTATATTTCTAATTAAGTCCTGTGTTATTTTAGTCTTTTACTTGTTTGGCTCAATATCTTTCTTCCTTTCAGGTTAAATGTTGTAAACCGAAAAGAAGTATAATAGATGCCCAATTAAATTATAGAATGAAGGCTGAAAAGGTCAAAACAAGCAAAACACACTATGGTAATTTATGTAATGTTGAAGGTAATAAAATGTTGACTTTCATTTGAGTCAAAACAAGTAATGGCTGGAAAGAAATAGCATAGGTTATTCTTATCTTCCACTGGCAGGAATGTATCACCTTTGTTTGTGCCCCTGCTCTGGGAATATTTCTGCATTGTTCAGAGATAAATTCACTCATGTGCTTATTGGCAACCTCCCTCTAGTTCTCCCATCCTCATTTGTCCTAAAGAAGGGGAAGGAGTACACTAAATCCTCCTGGTCTTATGAAATACTCTTAGACCTCATGTTCCTTCCTCTCTGTGTGTTTCTTACTTTTACAAGCAATGCTTATTAGGCTGGCAAAGGCTTCCTTATTTAGTCTCTAGTGATACATGACCTATTGGCTTTGGCATGAGCCATTTAAACAAAAGCCAGTACTTACAAATAGAAGTGGAGAGGGTTGAGTACTACCAATGCCTACTAAATTGGCAGGAATGTGTAATGAAGTGATGAGAAGCTGTCTGGTTACTCATATTAAGTAGTAGCTTTTGATATAAATATAATCAATATATTGTCAAGAAGGTATGGGAATATACACTAAAATTATTAAAGCCACATATTTTACTCACTCTCATTATGCATTTGATACTGTAGTCATAAGGACAAGAGTAGATGATAATTTCTTCATTTGGGAAAAAATTCTAGTTGATGGAAAGTTTGAATTAGGTGGAATGCATGAGTAGAGACATTTATCATATTTGCCTTGATGTAGCTAGTTAATTTATAGAAAGAAACATACATGTGTTAACTAAATAAAATACCTTATCATTTGTGGTCTATTGAGTTCCTTGGGAAGCTAACTCTAAGATGGGGGCTGTTTGTTAAGAAAGGTCTTTGGGCCCTAACCGGTTTGGCTCAGTGGATAGAGCATCGGCCTGCGGACTCAACGGTTCCAGGTTCGATTCCTATCAAGGGCATGTACCTTGGTTGCGGGCACATACCCAGTGGGGAGTGTGCAGGAGGCAGCTGATCAATGTTTCTCTCTCATTGATGTTTCTAACTCTCTATCCCTCTCCCTTCCTCTCTGTAAAAAAATCAATAAAATACATATATTAAAAAAAGAAGGGTCTTTGGAGACAATACCTGTGGAAACAGGAAAGTAAGTAAGTGTGATTAGAGAGATAAGTCATGCCCCGGCCAGCATTGCTGAGCTCATTGATGGTTTTGAAATGGAATGGGATTTTAGGGTTGTCCTCCGGTTTAGTGAGGGAGCCAGACTCTACATCCCCACAAGGATTAGTCATTGCATATAGGTGGCCTTGTATGAGATTTGTCTTTAGACAAAAGGACTCTTTGCAACTCAGGCAATACCTGAAAGGACACAGGGCTGAAGTATGTCTGCTGACAACACTCTAAAGAAGCCCGCTCATCAAGTCCCTCCTTGAAGAAGAATCTGTCTGGAGGGTTCTCTGCAGCTAAGTGTGGCCAAGTGACAAAGCTCGCTCTTCTGGAATATGGGTTGTAGATGTGATCTGTGTAATATTTGAGTGTCTTGCTCAAAAGGAAGTTGCCTGTCCTCAATTAATGTCCCTATTTCCAGAGGCTGAAACAGGAACCTGGTTTAAAAATGACTTCTTTTGAATGTATAGATGAAATCAGTACTGCAGGGGAAGAAATGGCAACAAAATGAAAGGAACCTGGACTCCTTCATAGAAAGAACTTCACAGAGGCATGATGCTTTTCAGTCTAAACAACTTTCAATCTGCATGTGTGAGAGAAATAACTCCTATTTAAACTAATGTGGTCTGTCATCTCTTTGCAATCAACTTAGTCTTTCATTAATTGAAAAAAAAATGATACCTGCAAGTGAAGTGCTACTAAAAAAAAATAATGATAAAATTATGCGGCAGCAGCATGGCTATAAAAAGGTGAAAAGGGATGGCATGCGTGTTCTGGCCAGGATGATGACTCATGTTGGGACATGGCAAGACACTGGAAAGCTATCACCTGTGATAATTTCAGTAGCAGACCACATGCTTACCAAAGCTGTAGCTTTACTGGAACCTGTTAGAAAAATTCAGACAAAAATGTGTCTGGCTGCTCTTTAGTGTTTTAGCAAAGTTTCTAGTAAGGAGAGCTGAGATCAGGCAAGAAATGGCAACTTTTGCAATCCTATATAGAAGAAAATAGAGCACTGCTAAGCAAGGCAACCTCTGCCTGCAATCAGCAATCATTGATATTGCCGCTAGTAACCCAGGCCCTAAGAGCATTAGAATACCAACTGATTTCTTATCTAAAGAGCAGAAGATGAGCTTGTTACTTTTAATCTATCTCCAAGGCTTCCAAATTAAACTATTTAGGCAGCATAGGGAGCCAGTCTGCAATAAAGCTCAGATTGAAGGTGTTGCCTTATCATACAAATGCATTGTTTCAGGGTATCTTCAATTTAGCTGCCTTTACATCATTGGAGAGTAGATGTGTCTAGCCCAGAACCAGTCAATAGAAGAAGTAGCAGGCTTAGGTGTATATCTAGAGAAAAACTTTGGGAATTGGTTATTTTAACAAAAAATAAAATAAAATAAGGTGAAAACCTTCTGTTTTTTGAGAGAATTTTATTGTCAAGAAAACCAAACAAAATGCCCGACCCACCAGTCATGTGCCTATGATAGACGGATACATTGTTCTATTACATTTTGGTGGAAGGTGGTAAGATACATTGTCAACTAGTGCATAGATTATCAGATCGCAAAGAATCATATTTAGGCTTGATGGAGAGGATATATGCTTCAGTAAGAGATTCTATACTAAGCAAGATGCAACAAATTGTGGAATGAGTTTACTTATGGGAATAAGGGAGGACATTTGGATCTATTTATTTGCTTTTCTACAAATCCATTCTTCCATTTCAGTAGACTGTTGCTGGGCCCAGCACTGGGGAGACATTTTCCAACCTCCCTTAGTTAGTTATGACTATTTTTTCATCAGGGAAAAGTGAAAATGAATGAGTATCTAACTTGCTTGTTAAACAAAATTCATTTAAATTGCCTTTTCTCTCCCTACAGGTTATAGTACAGAAAAGTGTTGACTTACATTCAACAATGCAGATCAGAATGACACTTGGCAATGGCTAAGTGAAAATGTGAAATGAACCTGGTATCCTATAGAATGTGATGAGAGAAAAAAAATGGTTTAATAAGTTAAAAGATTGTATTTTTGAGTTTAAAATTTAATATATTATACTTACCAAGTCTACTGCAATATAAACCAGACATTTAATTCTGTACAAATTTTATTATTTTTTGTTTTGTTTTGTTTTGTTTTTTTAGATACTATGAGGCTATATTTGGCATACTTTGTCATGTTTTTGGGGACAAAATATCTACAGATTTCTGCTTCTCAAAATATTAACTTTTTAAAGAATTTTTTCTCATTGTAGGAGAAAAAATGAAAATATTATTATATAATTTTCAATAAAATGTATTAGATATAGTTAACATGTACAAACATTATCAGAGTGTAATGGAGTGACCCGCGGAGACGACCACCAAGGACTCAGATCAAAATTTAGGAGCCTTTATTAAGCTGGCCCGCGACTACAGTCACAGCACCCTGCCGAAGCAGAGGCTGAACTACAGTGCCGACTGCAGGAGTTACAGAGTTTTTATTTGCAAAAACCACAAAGTTAGTTACAAATCCTTGTTTATACAATTTGTTCCTGACACAGTACAGTATCAGTATATTGACTACCTTCCTATCTATGTGTTCTAGGAACAGAGAGCACAGCGTGACCCACCTGGCCGAAGCGCCAGATATGCAGCCCAGCACATTTTAATGTTTTAGAAGACCTGCGATGAGACCATATCTCAAGGCCTGGCCTAGTGTTTGGGTGTCAGCACTGACAACTCTGTCAGGGGCATAGTTTACGGCCTCTCTGGAATGGGAGTAGTCTTATTTTCCTTATTATTTAAGACAGAAGCCATACTATCAGGGTTAAAATTTTAAACAGCAGTTTTTATATAAGATGGATACTTCAAGAGGAGAAAAGAAATATTGTTGTGTAGAAGTTTTGAAATTCACAGAGACTTCTTGCAACTGCTAAATATTTTTTGAACAATTTTTTTCATTTCCATAAATACAAATTGACAATCAATTCCTCTATCTTATTTACTGGATTCATCTGTGAGTCTTTAAGAATTAGGGCCATATGACCACATCACTTGTTTTAATAAAAATTAAACTTCTCTTAAATTAGACAGTGAGCCTTAAGAAATTCAAAACATTTCCACTGAAATAGAAAACATAAACTTTATTTAAGCATTTGGTTGGATGTGTTCTGTGTTCTGGTTTACTTTTGTAAACTCACCAACAGTTTATCTATCGTCTGGAGTCCTCTGACAAGTGATATATGCTCCAAAACATGCTCCAAATGTTCTTTGTAAGCAGAATTGATGAATAAGTAAATATATTACTCACTCCTTAGCAGTCAGTGATTAAACTTCCATACCACAGTCCATTTCTCTACACATGGTAATTTATTGCGAGCCCTGGGATGCCATTTGGGTAGTTCCTTCTCCCCCATTTTGATGTCATTTTCCCCAAGGACATAGCACCTATAGATTATATTGATCAATGTTTAGAAAGTGCTTTGTAATTGTCCAGTATGTGAATGGATTATTCTATGAGACTGGGCAACTATTAATATAATCCAAACAGTGTTTAGTTTTAACTCACACACTACAGGTATAATGAAACTTTTAAAATTTCCATTATTTAAACTGTATATTTAAAAACATTCAGATATGAACAACAGAGGATTTCCTTTTTCTTACTTTGCATTAAATTCTTAGGGTGCAAGGGTCACTGAATTCCATTTGCTTCTGGTAAACAAATTACATTTTAAAAAATCTGTTTCCACTTACAGAATTTTGAAATGTGATTTTAAAAATCTAAGCTAGTTCTTGTTTGAAAAATCTAGATCTTTAATTCTGTCAAATGTATGTTGACTCAATTCAACCTTCTCTCAATTTAGGATGGCACTCATCAATGTTATCTTTTTACTGATGCTTTATTAAAATGATTATTATTAAAAATAGAATCAATTATTAGAAGAAATGTTCTCTGAAGTTAGACTTATACAGACTAAAGTTGTATGGGTTTGATTTCCTAATTGGCCTTCTTTCTCCAATCTTGTCAGACTTTAATCTACAATTCCCAGAAAAGACACCTACCTACCTTAACTAATAAAATATTAATGAATAGCTTGTCTCACCCCTTTTGTCATTTCAACTTTATTTATTTATTTATTTATTTATTTATTTATGTTTATTTTTGTTCATCTTCACCTGAGGATATTTTTCCATTCATTTTTAGAGCGAGTGGAAGGGAGAGAGAGAGACAGAGAGAAACATAAATGTGAGAGAGACGCATCGATTGGTTGCCTCCTGCATGCACCCAGACAAGGGCCGGGAAACCTGCAACCAAGGTAGGTGCCCTTGACCAGAATTTAACCCAGGACCCTTCAGTCCACAATCAGACGCTCTATCCACTGAGCAAAACTGGCTAGGGCTACTGAAAAGTGTTAGAATTATTTCACATAATCATATGAAGCCATCAGTTTAAATGGTATCACAAAAATCAGGTTTCATTAGCAAATGACATTTTGGCCATTCCAATTTCTCAGTTCTTACCTGAAAATGTTTAGTTTTTTTTTTTTAATACACTCATAAATTCCCTCAGACTCTCAGAATTGTTGGGTGATTTCTTATTTGAATTAGCTAATTTATCAAAATATATATTTGAACAATCTAAGAATAATCAAAATATTTTTAAAGATATCGACATATCTATTGCATTTTTATTGTGTTAGTATTTGATTTCTGTAAATATATAAGTTACATCATACATATTCAAATATCTCTACTTATTTCATTATTATTTAATTTGAAATAGCTGGGGTTCTCTTAAATTTTCATCTCCTGCTCTCTTCATTCACAAGTTCAACCTCCCATGTTCTTTTTACCCATTGTCAGAATAACTTTCTTATTAACTCTATTTAATGTGCTATTAAAGCTAACCTCTCATGCAGTAAGGACATATTTATAATCTCCCAAGGATCCATGCTCATGCAAGTCTCTCACAAGAATTTTTATGGGAGGCAGGTTTCCATTTCATACAGGCCTTGACATAGAGACAGCAAGGCTGTATTAGAGCACCTTTATTTGTCACTTACCTCATTTCCTGCCAAACAGATAGAGCTTCAGGAATTTTTGAGTTGTGGCATCATTTGGCTTCTCAGAGTAATAAGCTTGGGTTTCTAACAGCACACATCCTCTGCTGCACAAGGCCCTCTACACGGAGTCACCTTAAACTGGCTCATTATTTAGAGCCAGCGTAAGAAAAGTATTTCCTCTGGACACGGAAAGAAGTCCCCTTCCGAGGAAAAATTGTGTAATGCCTCCCAGGTGTGTAAGAAAGGTGAAAAACTACAGCTCGTCTGAGGTACCGTTCATGACTTAGTGGGCTTATTAGTTCCCTGAACGAGACTCATCTGCCCTGCGACTCCGTGGTCTAATTTAATGGACACTTTCTCCAATAAAGGTAGACGGAAATAAATGCATTAGACAGTGCATGCAAGGAGCAAGAGGAAAAGGCTTTCGCCATCGGGATTTTTATATTTTTTGAAATAATAGGTTGTTTCAAACAATCTCACTTTTTCTTGCTTAAGTTTATCTGATTCTTACTGCCATCTGGTTCATCTGTGAGTGCAAATCATAAGCAAGAAAAAGCAGAGCTAATTTTCTGTTGTCAGCTTAACAAACAAAAGCTGTGCGATATGGATAGGTATCATTAAAAGCATCTATTGCAAAATATTGATCTGAAGTAGGTTAGTTTTTCAGTGTTTAGATATGAAGTGGTAATTAGGATTATTTGAAAAGGGGTGAGTGTCAATCTGTAATGTGGAAGGCTGTATTGATTTGGGAAAATGACTTTGTAAAGCCACTAATATTTTCTACACACTTCTTATGAATTAATCTTTTGAATACTATTTTATAGCATAGATTTTAATAACTGAAACTATAATAATTAATAAATTACCCTATTTCTTTTGCATGTGAATAACTTTACATCAGTCTCCTTTGAAAGCTATAAAATGGATGCTACAGTTTTGGTCAAAATCTTAAATTTAATGGAAGAAATATGAAAAAGGGAGAGAATAAAGAAATACTTTTGATTGTCAGATCATTGTTGGCATTTTATGTACAGAGGTTGATTAAAATCTCTGAATTTATCATTATTCCTTGTCCAGAGAAACAAAAATGTTTTCTTCTACAGTAAATAAGATAGTAAAATGTAATAAATTAATGCTGATATGAATCTTTAAATTGTTGGGAAAATACATTTTATAATAAAATACTAAAATACACCTGTTTAAAAGGTTTTAACTTCTTACAGTGTTACAATTGAGTTTGTTTTGTTTGTTTTGATTCAGACCATTAAAAGTAGTGAATAATTACAAAGATACTTTATCAAATGAAGTCTTCATAACTTACTATAAAAATATATTTCCATATGTAATGTCCATATGCATTAATGTTTCCCTTTTTGAGTTAGGTAAAGCCCTTCACAGATGGAACAATCTATTCTTCCCCAGTGTAGACTTATGTGAAGCCAATTCTCTATTACAGCCAGATTTATATAAAGAATTAAAAATTACCCCAAGAGACTTTTTTATACTTTCTTGGGTGTTAATTTTATGTTCTTAAGACCTAAATGCCTAATTATGTCCTACTGATGTTATATATTAAAAACACTTAAAAGCCCTCAAAATAATATTTACTTTAATAATGTAAGTATGAAACATAATATAGTAATCATCTAAGGTGGCCCCCAATGATCATTGCTTTTTGGTATCCATGCTCCTGTGTAATTTATTCTTCTTGAGTGTGGGCAGGACTTGGAGAATTTGTAGACTCTCTTCTGAGGAATAGAATATGGCAGAAGTGTTGACGTGTCATTTTCAAGATAATAGGACTCTGGCTTTTCTATTGGGTACTCTGTCTTGCTCTTCTTCGATCATTACCCCTAGAGGAGAGGCCAGGTGCCACACCTTGAGGCAGTTTTGTGGAGAGGACCCACACTCTGACAACTACCTGAGCCTTAAGATGAAGTGGCAGCTCTCTGCCACAGTTTAATTTCATCCTATTAAGACTTTAAGCCAGAAGCCTAAGCTAGTCCATGGCCAGAATCCTTACCCACAGAAACTGTGAGATAATAAATTGTTTGTTACTTTAAGCTATTATAATTGGGGTAATTTTGTGACAATATGTAACCAATATAGATGTTCTAGTAAGTTTTTAATATCTTGTTTTTACTTTGGTGTAGGAAGAGCTTGTTTTTCAAAGTTTATTTACCTGGGAACAGGCCACTTGTCATGTGAATGATCCTATATACCTGGGTCATGATATTTACATAGGTAAGTTTTTAAGCAAACTTCTCAGATCAAATTATTTTATTTGAATCCTGATGGGCTTCAGAAAATTAGAACAATATGATCAGTGTGCACTTAGGCATTTATATCAGACTATGTTTACATAAATCACTTAGGGAAGTGATAGCTGAGAAACTATAGAATCCTATGCCTGTGAAGCAAGCAGTGAGAAAGTAGAAAACTACGCTAATACCATAGTATTTATTTCCGAATTACTCAAATAGATTATAAAATGATTTCTTTATGTGCTCTCATGGTGATGTAGTGATCACCTCACTTTTTCAAAATTTTCTTCAACTTAATATTTTTTTTATTTTCTCTTATCTATTATTTTAGATCTGTACCTAAATACTTTTACCTAAATTATATAATTTAATATGTCCATCATATATTATAATTCTTGAAACAATTTTAAAATTAAAAATCAGGCTAATACAGTCAATGATAATAATTCATTTTATTTGAAAATAAACAAAAATTGAAAGTTACCAAAGTATCTATCTCTAGGCAGAGTAGATAAAATGCTGCATGTGGATAGGCTAAAGGAGGTGAATCACTATTAGTCTACTAGATATGGCAGTTTCTATTTTTAAGACAGAACTGACAACACTTTACAAAATCTGCTATCAAGATAACATGCTAATAGAGGAAATGTATGAAGTTTAATGATGAAGCATAACTTTTACAAGCTAAACGGACAAAACTGAACCCTGGCATTAAGCTTCAAACTACTTGAATGTGTAAAGCATGGTGTTAATATCTAATTTTGAATGAAATCTGGACTGCCACAAATGCCTTATACCATTTCCTGAGCCGTTTCATCAACAGCTTGCTAGACTGCATCCAGTTCACCATCTGGAAGTGTCACTTGCTACAAAATAAACCTGCTCCCTGGATGACAGCGGGATACCTAAGCATCTGCTGTTTAATAAGCTGCAGCAGAACATCTACCACCAACACAGGAAGGGGCCATATTTCAAGGAAATGATGGAACCATCTAATATTAGCCCTTGAATGCACCTTAGGGAATAATCTAATCTATCATTTTCAAGGTGTATTCCTGAGATATTCATACTGTGAGAAGACAACAGGGATTCTGTGTTTAAAAAAAAAACGGAAAAGTTCCTCCAATCCTTAGTTAAGTTTAGGAAAATAGGCATTTTACAATGACATGTCAGAAATGAGATTAAATGATAATATTACCAACTCTATAATTTGTAACTATCAATAGATATAAATAATTATAGACTATGAGGAAATATGACATACAAATAAATAGATGAGAAAATAAGATATAACATGGAAAACAAAATGCAAAATACACAAAAAAGCATAAGTCTGGGATAGAAGAAGCCAGGCAGGGTCTGGGAATTATATTTTTTGGCAGTTTGCTAATATCTGCTGATGTATTGATTATTCTGCTTTTCTTTTCTAGTGGGAGATAATTGTCCCTTCTTTTTTACTTTCTTAGTTTCTTTCTCTTCTTAACTTACTTCAAGGTCAACTTTGGACTGATGGGATTAGTCCTAGACCTAAGTCCCATAATTTGGGAAAAGTTTGATCAAACTTAGTTCTCTAAGTAAAATACGGATATGCTTTACCAATTCAGAGACACTGGTCCATATTTTTTGTTACCTGTTTTTAAATTATGAAGTATTTCACACATATAAAGGTAGAGAAAAATATGAATACTAATGTGCCTACTGTATAGTCTAATCTAATATATCCTAACATTTTTTATCATATTTAGTTTATATTTTGTTGTTGTTGTTGTTAATTCTCACCTGAGGATATTTTTCCATTGAATTTTAGAGAGAGTGGAAGGGAGGGGGAGAGACACAGAGAGAAACATTGATGTGAGAGAGACTCATCAATTGGTTGCCTCCTACATGAACCCCAACCAGGGCCCGGGATTGCGCTTATAATGGAGGTACTTGCCCTTGACTTGGAATCCAACTTGGGGCCCTTCAGTCTGTTGGCTGAAGCTCTATCCACTGAGCCAAACTGGCTTGGGCTAGATTTCCTTTTTTAAGAAATAAAACACTAACGATAGAACTAAAGTCCCGTTTGTTCTTTCACTGATTCCATTTTCTTTTTCCTTCCCAATAATTCAGGGCTAGAGTTTATTACCTTGTATATTTTCAAAAAAATACAAAATAACCACAACGTTTCTGACTCCTTTTCCAAACTCTCCCTCTCTCCTACAACTCCAATTTCTTAATTGCTCAGATGCAAAAGAAATTCCTCTCCTTGCTTCATGAAGTTTAGCTTATATCTTCTTCTTTATTTTTCACAACCCCAAGCTTGAAATTTCTTCTTTCTCCATGTAGTTTCAGTGGTATTATTTGCTGAATAACAACAACAAAATTATTACTTCTGATGTCACGTTTTAGGTTAATGCATTTGTGTGGCCCATTATAGTACTATGAGTATCTTCTTACACCTAAGAAGCAGAATCACTAAGATTTTCAAAGATAAAAAATAGAGTTGTAAATTTGTGCATATTCAAAGAAAGTGCCAACAGAGATTCAACAAAGCATGTTTTAGGAAAGTGGGAGTTCTATTGAAAAATAGTACATGGGTTCTATACATTTCAAGACTCAAGTTTAAGCCATAGCAGACTGAGAGGAAGAATGTTTAGTTAATACAAGTATAGTGATGATTTCTACATTATTTAGATAAAGTTCTTGTTTTGGTGGCTGCAGGAAGAAACCCTGTGAATCCCAAATTACTTTACAGTCAACCGGTGATTGGTGCTGGAGACAGCAAATTTCACAAAGGTGTTGCCCACCTCCTAGAAGATAAAACTTCCGTGGCTTTATAATGATAGAGAAATGAAGAATAGTACCAAGAATAACTACTAGGTGGAAGTTTTCACTAATGAGAAACGATTGAAAAAGTATTAAAGAGCCAATTAAACAGGTGGGTGGAACACATGCTTTTGTTTCCATGTTCTCTGGAAACTCTGTCAATATAACAAACATTTTTAAAAGTTATAAATGCATAAATATCAAAAAAGAGAGTTGGGAAGATGTAGGTCAACAAGAACTTTGAAACTGGAATATGGATGAAGTCAGCAGAGCTGAGAAAGCTAGTGCCTAACCTTTTAGGAAGACAGTCAAGAAGTAGCTTGGTCATGGAAAGACTCAGAGATGGGAGTGGGTTATAACAAAGGGGTATTGCTGTGGTAGAAGCTAGATTATTTAAATCAATCCTATAAGGAGTTATCAAAGATTCCCTCATCCATCCTGCAAAGCCAGGCAACACTGATGAGTATTCTGTAAATTTCCTCTCTGGAGATGTTGAAACTGAGGACTCCAAACAGGAACAACAGGATTAAGTGAGAAATCTACATACCTAACATTGAACTCCTTCTTGAATTAGTTTCTAAATTGAGGCCAGTCATTCTGAGGCTGGATAATTTCTCTCCGAGGTAAGAAAACGTAGAAATTGAGCAGGAAACATCCACACATTCCCACCTAGACTGAGAGGGCCTAATCAGTATAGTATAATAGTTATATATCGTAATGCATACATAGGAACTGAGAGTCAAAGAATTAGAAACATTTGTGGAAAACTGTTAATATCCAAAATGAGACCAGCCCAATGAACCCCCCAGAATAACAGTCAAGCCGAAGGAAATGACTCCTATTGGAGCAGGAGGTTGGAGGGTTCCAGGAAAACTTTCTTCAAGAAATAAAAAAAGGAACTCATAAAAATTTTGATGTATTTGACTGTATTGGAGGAGGTATTATTTCTATAGGAGAGTTTAGAAATAAACTAAGGAAGGTTACAAAAATAATTCCTCCCAGTTGAAAATAACTATATTATTAATTTGAGGAAAACAAAAGAATTTAATAAGAAAATAAATACAGTGCTAATATATCATGTAGCTCAGCTAGGGAGGATAGTCAATAATTAAAGAGTAGTGTTAATGGAAATAATAGAAAAATATATAACCAAAATTTGTGTAATATTGTTAGGATGAGGGTTATAGTGGTATTTGAGTGTAAGAGAGATAAACCAAACATCTATAGGTAGAATTTAATAGACAGTATCTATTTTTTTAGAGAAGTAAGAAATGAGGTAAATAATATCTAAGACAAAAAAGGCATGTGGATAAAATTATAGAATAAATATGACATAAAATGTGTTGCCTTTGGGGACCAGGTATGACATATAAATATATTAAACCTCAAATCCATTTTTCATGACAAGTTTCCTAGAATTCTGACATTAAATATATGGATATTTAAAAATTAGATTAAAACAAAAACAACAACATTTTACCATGAAAGGAAAAAGAGAGGGGAAAAGGCAAGGGCTATGCAGAGTGATCTTCAGTATGAAAGTCAGTTACCAAGGAAAGCAAAAGACTTCCATAACTTCAGGGTGGATAAAAATGGGATTGCTAGGTTTCTGAAAATTATAGATGTTTTTTCAAGCTACTTAGGAAAACAAAGATTTATTTTTATTTCAATTATAGAAAAGATGTAGAGAGGAGCAGCCAGGAGAGTTGACAAGGTTCTCCTGGGCAAGAAATATCAACTTGAACTATAGCACTGGACGTTTATTTGATCAGCAGAAAACTGAAGGAGTAACTATCCATATACTTTGATTCAGTTGAACTTTGGGTTTACACGTTGGGGATATAGTGAACATTGATATCTTAGTTTCTTGTACCTTAGTATCTATTTTTGCTGACAACGGGGAATTGGGAAAGTAAGTATTAAGTCCCCAGCTTCAAAGACACAATCTTGCTAGAGTAAAACAGCATGGGTCACACAAAACCCCCAGAAAGGGCAATGCAGTGAAAGACTACCTGAAACATTTGTTCTTAGTTACATTTGGCAAAATGCTCTAACAATTCTATATTTAAGACTTGATAATGAATATAAAACTTCTACTGTTGATTACTTGAGGTAGTTCTGCACGGACCTACGTAGCTCTCATCCCAAAATATGGATTCTTTCTTTCACAACTAAATATTTTATGTGTTTATAAAGTCCAAAGTTCAAAAGGAGTCCTTTCCAGGTACATAAATAACCAGATAGTGTGTATACATTTAAGAGCAATGTTTAATTTTTCAATGCCTAGATTGGGAAACCCACCCTTAGTGTACCTTTCTAAAAGCCACCCAGGGTAAACATATCTTAGTGGGTATACTAACATTTCCAGCACAGTATCTTCAACTATGGCATTGAAAGAGTAAAAATTCAGAAAGTTTCAAAATCAGTATTCTGCAGGACTACTGCAAGAGTAATATTCAGAATTATGACCACTTATTAGTTGATAATTGTTACAGAAATTCATTATTTTTATTTAATAACATTAAAACTTAATCCTTACTTCCAATATGAAGATCAGTGTTCATACCTCATACTCTTAACTCTTTTTTATGACACCCTCATTCTCTTTATAAGCTCTCACTAATCTATATATATATAAGCCAAGCAGCCAGAACACCAGAACAACCAGAATGACTGGTCACTATGACACGCACTGTGGCTGGCCAATTGCCCGAACAGGGGGCAACCCCTCTACTGGAAGGCCCACCTTGATTACCCCCCAACCCTGATCAGGGGTGGGGCCGGCTGGCCAACTTCTCATATCCCCTTACTCCCGCCGACCCTGCCCATTTGGCTCCCATTGTGGGAGAGGGGGAGGGGGCTGGCCGGACCCCACCTGTGCTCGAATTCATGCACCGGGCCTCTAGTTTTCATATATAACACCAGACTGATCCCAGCCAGTGTGCCCCCTAATTCCTTGGAACACTACTGAGATCCAGCTAAAGCATTTAATCATGATTTAGTGTCATATTTTATTGAAATTCACACACCATTTTACTATAAACCTTAAATCAATATTTGGATAATGTACTCTGCTAAAAACAGAACTTTTTAGTAAGTCAAAAATTAATAACACTATCCTTCCTATTCCTAACCATTTACCCTCTTAAAATATCACAATTAGAATTTGAGCCTATACCTAATTCACTTCCTAAGTACAAATTTTATGAATTCCCTCATGTAATTGACAGTTGTTATAACACTGTGACATCCTTCTAATATGCAATGATAGCTTTGGGCCTCATTATATAATATAGGTATCCTTAAACCTCAGTATGTGATTTTCAATATTACCAAAAAATAGCATGATTCTGTCTGCATTGCCTATTTGGCTAAATTCTTATTTTGTTTCTATCATAATTAAATTAAACATTGTTGAAAATTAAATAGGTCTTCTCTAAAAGTCTGCCAAAACACTTTTCTTTTGATAGTTGTTGGCAACTATGTCACAGTTTTTCATCATGTATGAATCCATTCCCCATGAACTTCTAATTTTAAAAAGGTTTACTCTATACTGAAAATTTTGTCAGTTTCTACCACCTTTGATTACATTGCCTAGTGTGTGACAGGCAATTTTCTGTTTATGAATTTTTTTTCATTGCTAACGTGCAATGTAAAAATTAAAACGTTTTAAGAGATATTTAGGGATCTGAATTTTAAGTTAAAATGGAAACCTCTGCTGTGTTACACAGGCAAATAAACAACTAAGTTGACAAAAAGACAATCAACTGTTACAATCTATCGGTAGGTTTGCACCTAGGCAGATAGCTAAATTGCTGGTAAATTTCAACCTACCAATCTGTCATCTGACATATTTTTCAATTGTAAGGCACATACAAATGCCAGAAACTGTAGTTAAGATTGTGAAGAAAAGAAAAAGATTTAATAGCAATGCTTGGGTGTAAGAAGAAAAAATGAACACGGTCTCATGCAATTAGGTACTATGTCTTCACTGGCAATTCAAGAAAATCTATACAGGATTTGTTTAAAGTACAAATGTTGTTTAGGATGGGATACTGATCTTGCAGCTGCATTTGCATAGAAAGGGTAGGAAATTATGTGTTTGCTGCTGTAAGTTTTGAGGGGTGTTACGGAGATTAACTTCAAAGAGCAAGGAAGCTTCTAAAAGTTCAGCCTACTCCTTGGAACTGCTATTAATGCCTGGCAAGTTTTAAATGAATCCATCTGTATGTTAAGAACCACCACTTCTATTATATGCTTCAGCTTTGTTTTCATAAGACAGGGAGCATCTTCCCACCTGAATGTGTGTTCAAATCTGTGTAGAATTTTTTATTTTTTTTTCTAGATTTGTTGAGCTATAATTGACATCTAACATTGTGTAAGTGTAAAGTGTACAATGTAATCATTTGATACACTTACATATTATGAAGTAACTACCACGGTAGGGTTAGTTTAATATCTACATTACCTCACATAATTAAAGTTTCTTTAATGTGGTGAGAATATTTAAGATCTACCCTCGTTGTTGTTGTTGTTGTTGTTTTTAATCTTTATTGTTGAAAGTATTACATATATCCCTTTTTCCCCCATTGACTCCCTCCATCCCACAAGTATATAATATAGTATTGCTGATTATAACTGTCATTCTGTACATTGGTTCCCAGAAATGACTCATTTTGTAAGTGGAAGTTTATACCCTTTGACTGACATTTTTTCCTATTTCCCCCACCCTCTCACCTCTGACAAATACCATTCTTCCTATTCTCTGTTTTATAAGTTTAGCTTTTTCAGATTCCATAAAGAAGTAAATATCATACAGTATCTGTCTTTCTCTGGCTTATTTCACCCACCATATGGAGAAATTCTGAGGATAGCATAGAAATATTAAGCAAAAAAAAATTGTCAGGCCCGGCCAGGCCGATGTGGCTCAGTGGTTGAGCGTTGATCCATGAACCGGGAGGTCGGTCATAGTTTGATTCTCAGTCAGGGCACTTGCCCAGGTTTTGAGCTCGATCCCCAGTGGGGGCAGGGGTTATGCAGGAGACAGCTGATCAATGATTCTCTCTCATCATTGAGGTTTCTAGTGCTCTCTCTCTTCCTCTTTCTTGAATCAGTAAAACATATTTAAAAAATAAAAATAAAAAATAATAAAATTGGCTGTGTTATAAAAATCATGTAAACAATAAGTGCTTTAAAAAAATTGTCAGGATATGTTTAATGTACATACTGCATGAAAATAGAACCCAAGTGTAAGCCTGGAGTTAAAGAAAGATCCAATAAATAGAAATAAAGTAAATCCAATAAATGGAAAGACATAATTAAATGTTATTTGATTAATTTACCAAGCCTTCATGAAGCTGTATTGTTTGAAATTATTTAATTATTTTAAAAAGGGAAGAAAGAGAAGACATTTGAAGAAGAATGTTTAAAGATTCCAGTTCTAATCTGATGGAATGTTTATTAGTTTCCAATGGCTGTAATAACGAATTGCTACAAACCTAATGGCTTAATATAGCACAGATTTATTTCTTACAGTTCTGGAGATCAGAAGAGCAAAACGTGTTTCACTGGCTCTGTCTGTCTATCTATCTGTCTCGAATACACTTTGAAAATTATATAAGATATTTAAGATCATGTAATTTTTATACAAAATTATCTCCCTTACATATTTCATGAAAATTTCCCCCAAGTGCCATATAGTGAAAGACTTGATAATAAATTGTACTCTATGTACTTTATAACTTTTATCCTATATAATAAAGAACTAATATGCTAATTAGACCAAACAGCAGAATGACCATCCAGACGACATTCTGGAAGAAGCCAGGGCTGTGAGGGCCACAGATGCTGTGAGGGCCGAGCCCCTTGCACGAATTTCATGCATCAGGCCTCTAGTTTTTCCATAAAACTCTATAAATGCAAAAAAAATTCTTACAATAATTTTCTAAACATTATATCACAGCACAAATCTGAATATAAATTATCACCATTTTTAAATTAATTTGAACAATTGCAGTTAATTTAATGACTTTTGGTATCAAAAATTTATTGAAAAAAGTTACTCCATGACTCCATGGAAGTAATTCCTTTTCCCTAGAACAGATGTACAAAATCCCATAAATATTCTCATTTTGTAGTTTATTTGTTAATCTGTTTCTTCCCACTGGAAGGGGAAACATGGTTATATTTTAAGAGAACACTTGTGTAGTGGAAGAGAGACTGAGTACTCAGTGAAAGAGGTTGCTTTCACTGTGTATGAGGTCTGCACACATCAGTTTGTGAGAAAAGTCATTGTCTAGACCAGTGATGGCAAACCTATGACACGCGTGTCAGAGGTGACACCCAAACTCATTTTCTTGGTTGATTTTTCTTTGTTAAATGGCATTTAAATATATAAAATAAATATCAAAAATATAAATCTTTGTTTTACTATGGTTGCAAATATCAAAAAATTTCTATATGTGACACGGCACCAGAGTTAAGTTAGGGTTTTTCAAAATGCTGACACGCCGAGCTCAAAAGGTTCGCCATCACTGGTCTAGACTGAAATTCACATAGGCTATATTAACTCACCCAGGGCCATCACAATGCATAACTCCAGGTGTGTTATTCCTAATTATATTGCTGCCTATGCCAATGATGCCCCCTTGAGCCGTGTGGTACGTCCATATATGATGGTTGGCAAAATGGACTCAAATAGAAATTAATTTGATCCCTCTTTTTGCAACTGAAGAAACATTTAACAGTGAAGGGTACAATGCAAACAGGGAAAATCTGTATTATGGGAAAGTGTTATAAGAAAAGTGAGAGTGATCTCGCATATTAAAATATTCATTGTCCTCCACAAAATATTAAACATCAGGCCTAGTAAGAGGGCATAAACAGGAATTTTTATACTTATAGAAAACCGGCCCCAATATTATTTTATGTTGTTGGTTTTTAGGCATCCCCAACATTTCTTTAATGTCTGTAGTATATGACAGACACAATGGTAAATTTGATACAAAAATAGTATTTCTTGGTCCTGCCTTCAAGTAGGTCACAATCTAATGGAATTTGCAGAAAGGCATATAAGAAACTAGTTCTCAGATCAGTAAAGCATCTAAAGTCCACTTTATATGAAGTGTGTTCCTTATAATACACTCTAATCAAGCAACCATATTTGCATTTTAATTTTTTTCTATCTCTGAATTCTAAATAAGATTTTTGTATGCATTCTTTATTTTGATAAATATTTGAGTTTTTAATAAGTTCCCATGTCCTTTCCCTCCCACAAATAAAATATGAGCTCATCTTTTGGTTCAAATAACATTGTGAAGTAACTTCTTTTATTTTTTTTATAATGTTAGAAGCTTGTGTTTGTCATTAGTGTAGTTGTCTCACTATCTTTGAATGTTACAATGGCACTGGCTTTAGACAGTTCCTCAGGGCAGGGACTGTGTCTGCTTAAATTGCTTTGTGCAGAACACAGGTGGCTGAGTAATAAACACTTTCCGCTGATGCAATGTCTTGTATCGAAGACAAAGCCCCTGATTACTTGGTGTTTTGAAATTAGTTTTTAAAGATGCATCAGGAATCCAATTAGTGTATAATGTGTGCCTGACACTGAAATGGCTGTGGAGCAAATTAACAGACTACCTCACCCTCATCTCCAAAGTTTACATTTTAAAACCAATACTACAGGATGGAAACAAATGTGGGCATTGAATAAGTAGATTATCTTTCCAAAACCTTATTAGAATTCCTAATAGTGTACAAAGCAAATCTGCATATCTGTGTGTGCATGTGCGTGCACAATTTTCTTCTTCTCTCCATTATAAGGTTAGAAGTAGATCAATGGCACTGTTATAGGAATCATCAGAAGCAAACTGGTATTAGTTGGGTTAAGAATACTTGTTTGACATTGACATGCCCCATATAGTTTTGTTTTTGTTTTCTCATAAAGAGCAATGCTCTAACTGAGGATAATAACACTGTCTTTCTTTTTGGAACATCAGCAACCCCAGGCCCTGCTTTCTGGGACAAAGCCCCAGGTAACCCCTTGAGAGTCCTGTGTTCCAGAGTACATACAATCAGCATAGTTCACCATCCAACCAGGGACCTCTCCGTGCCTGGGGCCACACTCAACCAACCGACCTACACCGGCCAGGGCTTATCCCAGGTTTTAAGTTTAAATTTTCTGCTTGTGTCTTAAATGCTGGCTCTACCCATACCACGATGATCCTGATTCTCTTTTCCTTTTCCTGGGTACTGCATTTTCATCAATGTAGGGGATTTTGGCCATGCAGGTTACCTGCTTACCTTAACTACACAGCATTTATCTCAGTGCTCTTTTCCTGCCTGCATTCATTTTCTCGTTGCTGCTGTAACAGATTGTCACATGTTTTAGTGGCTTAAAACAACATAAATTTGTTCTCTTTGAGTTCTGGAGTCTAGAATCTCAAAGTCAGTCTTGTGAGGCTAAAATCAAGGTTTTGGCAGGAGTGACTCTTTCTGGAGGCTCTGAGAACCTGTTCCTTGACTCTTCCAGTTTTTAGAAGCTGCTGACATTCTTTGGTCCGTGGCTGCTTCCCCTAAAGTCTGCATCTGTCTTTGCAGCTTCTTCGTCTCCCTGTAATCAAATCTTCCCCTGCCTTTTTCCTGTATGGACACCTGCAATTACATTGGTCCACCTGGATAACCAAGGGTAATTCCTCAGAATCCATAAATCAATCCCACATGTGTGTGTCCTTTTAACCATGTAAAGTAACACAGTTCCAGGTTCCAGGGATTCAGATGTCAGCACCTTGGGAAGAGGTCATTATTCAGCATAATTTATAAAGCAACCAGAGGTTTCCCAAAATGATTCTCATGTCCCCCAATATGACAAAGCACACATTTTGTTTCTTTGTTAAATTTTATTTTTATTTTTCAAATATAATATGGTCGTCATAAAAAATGTCAACACAGAAGTACATAATATATAGAAAGCTCTCCTGTCTCCAGTCCCTCATCTGTTTCCCAGCAATGAGAGTCCTAGTCGGTTTGTCTCAATGGGTGGAGTATCAGCCCGTGGGCTGAAGGGCTCCTGGGTTCAATTCCAGTAAAGGGCATGTACCTCGGCTGCAGGCTTGATCCCTGGCCCTGGTCAGGGCACTTGTGGAAGGCAACCAATTGATGTGTCTCTCTCACATCCATGTTTCTCTCTCTCTCTGTCTCTCCCCCTCCCTTCCATTTTCTCTAAAAATCAATGGAAGAATGTCCTCAGAAGAGTATTTAAGAAAGTTTAGTGTGGATTATTCCATTCCTGCATAACTGCACACACAGAGGAAGAAAAATGCATATACATTCCATGTACTCTATGCGTTTACAACTATAGATGACTGATAAAGGATTGGATATTATTCCATGACTTGCTTTTTCTCAACCAATACTACACATTGAACATATTTCCATGTTAGCTTATTACAGTTTTGAAGGATACTACATTGAAGTAACATGTTTATTTTAGGAAATTTGACATAATTGTGTTATTGATTCTTCCTTTCAGGAATATATTGCTTTATTAATTCTTTAGAAAACACACACTTCTTTACTTTTTGTTTTGTTCACGTATACCTTTCTCTACCTTTTGAAGTTTATCCCTAAATAACTATTTTTTTTAAGAGAGAGAGAGAGAGAGAGAGAGAGAGTGAGAGAGAGAGAGAGAGAGAGAGAGAGAGATCCTAACTGATTATTGCTGGCATTTTGGAAAAGCTATGAAAAGCTATTATTTTGGTATGTTTCTTTCCATCTTGCTATTTCATTGAATACTCATTAGGTTTATTTGTTTTTAAGTGGTCCTTTTGCATTTACTAGGAATATAAATATATTATGTGCAACTAATGACAATTTAATTTTTTCCTTACTTGCTCAACAATTTAAAAGTTTTTCAGCTCTCTCTTTGCAATTACCCTTTGAATACTCCAGCTTCAGGCATTTGTGTGAGCAGGTAAAGATGGCTGAGTTGCCAGCCATGGATTAGCTTCTTATAATAATCAACTATATATATATTTTTGAAATATATTTTTATTGATTTCAGAGAGAAAGAGAGAGATGGAAACATCAATGATGAGAGGAAATCATTGATTGGCTACCTCCTGCACTTTGGACTGAGCCCACAACCTAGGCATGTGCCCTTGACTGGAATTGAACCTGTGACCCTTCAGTCTGCGGGCCAATGCTCTATCCACTGAGCCAAACCAGCTAAGGCAATAATCAACTATCTTGACATGTGTAGTCAAGAGAAAGACATGAAATAGTACTTGGGGTCAATATTGGAATAAGCTAAAAATCTCTCATACTTCAGTCGGATCCTATAAGTCTCTGGGTTTTAATTTCAGGATACTGTGAAGATAGCAAAAGAGCTAAAGAGAACAGAGTAGAAATAGTAGGGAATTGATTCAAAATATGCTCCTTCTACTCTGTATTGTGTGTCCTCATCTATCACTTAAATTTTTTTCCAGTTAGTTTACTTATCTTATGGCTAATAAATGTGAATGTCATACACATAGTAGAGAGATCATGTTAACAATCTTTATATTAACAGGACTTATTTCTATCTGGGAGTATTATATGCTAAAATTGTTTTCTACAATGTAAAACAATATGCTATTTCTAGTGTTAATGTTAAGCACTAAAAACACAGAGAAAGTTGGGTACTAAAAGCGAAGTAAACATAATGACAAAAATCAGCATGCAAACCTTACAAGTAGATATAATGTTTTGAAAAAGTGCAAAGAAATAATAAACATCGCTGTCAAATTCAAAGCAGTTGGTGGAGAGATAGATGAGGAGGGGCTGGGAGAGTGGCATATGGGTTACGAGAGCATTCAGATTCCTTTTAGAAACGGGCGTAATATTCAGATTCACCACATTTTATTCCATTCATCTTTAGCAGTTTGGAAGCATACTTGTTAAAATATGTGCGCATATATTTAGATATATATATTCTTGAGTTTCTAAACTGTATTATTACGAGGAGAGAGCTGCAAATTCATTGAAATATTCTGAACTCACTATCATGAACATCTGTTACAAATGTTGTCCTAATGCTGACTTACTTAATCTTCATAAATAATGTATTCATTTTACCCAGCTATTGCTAAATCATTTAAGAACAAATTGCCAGAGTGAAAAGAATTACACCATTACTATCCTTTCAAAACATGATCTGCGTTCATTTTATCTTTTAAAATATTTGTGAAATATTTTAAACATATAAAAAGTTTAGAGAATAATTTTCAGATACCAATGCAAACACACATTTCTTAACATTTTGCCATGTTTGCTTTAGATTTTTTTAAAGAAATAAAACACAACAGATGCAATTGAAACCTTTCCGTGTTCTTTCATATTTACCCCAAGTTAATAAGTATCATAAATTTGATGAACATCCTTCATCCATTTTTAAAATATTTTATATTGGTGTATGTAAGTATCCATTTGAAATCTTGTTCAGTACTTTTAAAAAATAGAAAAATCATACCATACTGTTCATATAATATTTCATTCTGTCATTTTCAATCAATATTATGCTTTTGATATTTGTCTAGATTAATACCAGCCATTCAGATTATTCATTTCAACTGTCCTATAAATTACCTATTGAATAAATAAATAGTTGTCCAATATTTATTTCAATATTCTGAAATTTGAATATATTCGATATTTTATTATTGAAGGGCATTTAGGTTATTTCCATTTCTCTAGAGTGGTGCTTCTCAAATGTTAATTTGCATGTGGAAACACCTGGCGTCCTGTTAAAATGGAGACACACTGAGGACAGTGTGGTGAAGGCCTGGGGCAGGTGGCAGGGTGGGCTAGAAGGGGCCAGTGAGGAAAAAAAGAGGAGATATGTAATACTTTCAACAATAAAGTTGTTCTTTTTTCTGTTTTGTTTTGTTTTGTAAATGGAGCTACTGGTTCAGTAGATCTGGAATGGAACCTAAAATAATGCATTTCTAGAAAAGTCCTCACTGATCCCCCTGCTGGTTGTTCACAGAGCACAAAACACACTGAGTAGCAAGGCACCGGGCTATATATTCTATATGCCTGTTTATTCTATACATCTTGTATAAGTGCATAGACAAAATGAATACTGTAAACCAGCTAATTCAAACTACCCCAACCCCTTCTACATTTGGCTTTCTCAACTTTAGAGTTTGAAAAGCAAATTATCCTGAACCCCAAACTACCTTTTGCTGTGAGAGATGGCTAAGTGGTAAGATATTCTGGCCAGTGCCTACTGTTTAAGCATAAACCTCCGGTGCTGACTCAATCGTCCCTGATCGTTTTCTTGCCTGGAAATGACGTGACTCTGGAGGTGTGGCAGCCGCACGTTAAGGAAAGCGAGTGACAACATGGTCTGGTTCCTTGAGGGCACTGTGAGCGCTGCTCCAGCTCTGGGGTGCCTGTCTAGATAATTTTTATTTTAGTGTCTGAGACAAATCCCTTGCTTGATTAAACCACTGTAATCTGGTTTACAGTTACTTATACCTGGACATCATTCTAAATGACACAGCCCTCTTAAGCTTTTCTAGATATCGCCAAGTTGCTTCCCCAAATGCTATTATTTTACACTTCCAATAGGAGCATGAGACCATTACTAATTTTATTCTTCACATCTTTGATAGCTCTTGGCATGGTAGAGTATTTTAAAGTTCTTTCCCATATAATAAAAAAGACAAAGGACATCTAATTGTGTTTTGATTTTCATTTTTGTTGTTGCCGGTGGTGGTGTAGAGATTCGGTCTATATATTGCCCATTTTGATTTCCCCCTGTAAAAATTGTTTCTGTGGTTGTCAATTTTCCCATTAGGTTATTTGTCATTTTATTGGTAGTTTATAATTATTGGAGAGGTTCTTACAACAAATAATTCAATTTTTGTTTTTTATGCAAGCTCAGTAAATATCTTCTTTCAGATTATAATGTTTGTTTTTTTTCACTTTGTTTATGTTATCTCCGTTTAGGGAAAAATTAAACTAATTATGATCAAATTTATAAAAAATGTTTGTACATTGTGTACTTTTTGTTTCTTCTTTAACATACCTTCCTTACTCTGGGGTCATATATTTTTCTTTTAAAAAGTATTTATTTTTTTCTAAGTGAAATTATTCAGAAAGACAAAGACAAATGCTATATAATATCACATGTGAAATCTAAAAACAGTCAAATTGTCTTATATTTTCTTGTATAATTTGAATGTTTTGCCTTTCTCTCTTTTAAATTATAATCTACCTGGAATAGTTGTTTTTTGTTTGTTTAGAGTTTTTATGTTTGTTTGTTTTTTGTTTTTTGTTGTTAATCCTCACTCAAGGTTCTTTTTCCATTGATAGGGAAAGACACAGAGAAACATCAATGTGAGAAAAACACATATCAATGTGAGAAAAACACCAAAGTGAGAAAAACACATCGATTGGTTGCCTCCTGCATGAGTCCTGACCATGACTAGAATTGAACCTGGGACCCTTTGGTCAGCAGGCCAATGCTCTATCCATTGAGCCAAACCAGCTAGGGATGTTTGTTGTTTAAAGTCCCCCCCCTCTCCTTCACACACACACACACACACACACACACACACACACACACACACAATGTTGGTCCTATTGGTATTCAGGGTAAAGCCGATAAATCAGACCTGAGGCCTAATATTTGTGGGAAATCCTTAAGAAAGGGGGAAAGGGGGTCATGGCTGCCTTCTCAGACAAAAATGAGTGCATTTTTGTTATGTGATGTGGAGAAAGAATCCCAATTTATATTTTCCATAAGAGCAACCAGTTATTCTAGCTCACTACCTAAAACATTTATTATTGAACTAGAGGCCCAATGCATGAAGATTCATGCAAGAATGGGCCTTCCTTCCCCCAGCTGCTGGCACCGGCTTCCCCCTGGCACCCAGGACCCAGGCTGCTTTGCTCCTGCCTCTGCCAGGCATCCGGGACCCAGGTTGATTCCCTCCGACCTCCACTGCCACCCACCGGGGGGAAGCTCCCAGCTGCTCTGTGGCTGCTCAGAGCACTCTCCCACCCCTGGTGTGTGTCTGCTGGGGCTAGGGGTGGCACTCAGTCCCCTCCCGCCCATCTGCGTGTGCAGCTCCTCCTGAGTGGTTGTGATGCAGCCTCCTCCTGAGCCAGTCGTGAAGCCCAGCTAATTTGCATATTACCACTTGATACATATATATAGATTCTTTATAAAGTCATTGAACATGTTGTAAAGCCACCACTTTGTTTTGTCACCACCAAATTATACACTCTCAATATCAGGTGGAGCAAATCCTCACAAATTTGTTCTTCAAAATCTATATTATTCTTGCCTGTTAGTTTCCCAAATAGGTCTTTTGGAATAATGTTTAGAGGTGCCAATCCTACTTCCACCAATGGTTCCTAGACCCATATCACCATATCTAACCTGGTGGTTTAATACAAAGACTGAAAAATAGCATCTCAAACTCACAAGATATATTAATCTAAGCTATTCCTTAGTGGTGAATTTAATATGAATTCCATCCTTCTATTAAGCAAGTTATGTCTTTGTGATACAATAAGTTATCGCAGCACTGGGTTCTATGATCTGGAACTCATTGTCACACTTCTTCTGCTATAAACTTGGTCTGTTGTTTTAAGGCAATGAAGTACAGGATCTCATGCCAATAAGTCAGGATTTCTCTTAATCCTAAGATGTTAGTTTTCACAGAAGCACTGCGGCAGGCAAGGAAGACAAACTCCTATCTGAAGTAGGTGTCAATTCCAGTAAGAATGAATTGCTGCACCTTCCAGAGTGGAAAGGGTTCAGTATATTCAACCTGGCACCAGAGGTCAATTTGAGGAACGGTACTGAGATAAGGGGCTCGGAGCCCTTTATCAAACCTTTATCAAAGCTTCTGCTAGCAGGTTTATAGGTGAAAGGGAACATACCAGTACATCCCTGCACCCATACATAGTTTATAACCCTGCTACCGTGTGTACTCTTTTCTTGCACCCATGGTGCATGCATGGGAGTTTATGAGGAGGCTGATAGAGACTAGAAAAATAATGCAGTCCACCTCATTGTTAAGATCTCCTACATTGTTCTCTGGTGAGTATTAATGTGAGACACAGAGATTCACATAGACTTACCCACTTAGCTCTTAGCCACACTTCTTTGACGGCAATTTTTCCATCTTTGTCCTTTGTCCTCCTTGGCCCTTCATGCCTGCCTAGGAGTCAGTGTCTATAACATTAGGCATTTCCTGCCAAAATAAATGATGAAGTGTAATTTATACATCTCTTCCCACCGGAAGGGTATTTCCTCTTGCCCATTGTCTTCAGGTCTAGTCCTGGAAAACACTAGTTTGGGAGTAATTTTCCTCCAATAACAACTTATTCACCTGTAAATTAGAGCTGAATTAGTACCCACCTTTGCAGGGAGTCTTAGGGAACCCTCTATGAGGCCATAGGTGTAAAGCTGAGGGTGAGGCAGCTGTGAAACAGAGGTAGGTAACATGAAAATTGTAGCTACCTGTTCATGTTGTTTATTTAGGACCTCTGGATTTTTCAAGGGGTTGATCATGCAATTATCATTTCTATTGCATGATGAAGTGTTGCTGTATCCACCTGACATTATAAGACTCTGATAGTGATAATACTCATACATGGATGTCACATGATCAAACACAGCATTAGCTGGTGCTCAACAGACTATAAGAGACTGTTCATTTAATAGCATCATGGGTTTTTGTTAGTTTGTTTTTGCAGATGACTTGGCTTTGCATTACATTGGAACTTGTGAGAAATATAAATTCTTGAGCTCCAACCCAGATCTACTAATTAGAAACTCTAAGAATGATACTAATAATCACTAAAGTTTGAGAAGAATTGACTTAAAAGAATATCCTGAAATGCCAAAGATTACTGAAACCCTCAAAACTTTACTATTGAGGCAGCCTTTGAATTTTTTAAAAGCTTTGTCTCTCATTTCCGGACACATGTGCATCTTTCTGAAGCAATCAAAGTACTTGTCTCTACCATCAGGTCTAATCAGTATGAGAGACTTCAACTCTAAATATTTTGAAATGTTTGATCTTGAGCTTTTGTTTTATATATTGATATTTTTTTCAAATATTTCCAATGTATTCTTTCCTGGTAATCTCATAATGGCTTATTTCTCCATTATGTTTGCAGGGGAAAAATTTGAATATTTTTTAATTTACTTTTTTAATTGAATTTACTGGGGTGACATTGGTTAATAAAATTATGTAAGTTTCAGGTGTACAGTTCTATAATAAATCATCTGTAAATTTCATTGTGTGTTCACCACTCCAAGTCAAGTCTCCTTCCATCACCATTAACTCCCCTCCCCTTTACCCTCTCCTACACTACCCCTCCTTTCCTTCCCTCTGATAATCACTATACTGTTGTCTGTATCTATGAGTTTTGTTTTTGAGGGTTTTTTTGAGTGTGTTGTGTGTTTTTTTTTTGTTTGTTTGTTTTTGCTTAATCCCTTCACCTTTTTCACCCATCCACAAAAAACTCCCCTGATAGCTGTCAGCTTGTTCTCTGCATCTATGAGTCTGTTTCTATTTTTGTTTGTGTGTTTATTTTGTTCATTAAATTCCACATATCAGTGAAATCATACGGTACTTGTCTTTCTCTGACTGCTTATTTCACTTAGCATTATACTCTCCAGATCCATCCATGTTGTTGCTAAGCCGAGTAAGTATTCCACTGTGTAAATGTACCACAGCATTTTTATCAATTTATCTATGGCCTGTTTTTAGAACTTGGCTATTGTAAATTACACTGCAGAAAACATAGGGGTGCATATATTCTTCCAAATCAATGTTTCAGGTTCCTTAGGATGTACTCCCAGAAGTGGAATTGCTGAGTCGTAAGGCAGCTCCATTTTTAATTTTTTGAGGTAAACCCGTACTGCTTTCCACAGTAACTGCACTGATCTGCATTCCCACCAATACTGCACAAGGATTCCATATATATATATTTATTTCAGAGAGGAAGGGACAGTGAGAGAGAGAGATAGAAACATCAATGATTAGAGAGAATCATTGATCTGCTGCCTCCTGCATGCCCCACACCTGGGATAGAGCCTGCAACCCGGGCATGTGCCCCTGACTGGAATCGAACCCAGAACCCTTCAATCCGCAGGCCAATGCTCCATCCACTGAGCCCAACCAGCTAGGGCAAGGATACCGTTTTATTAATTAACTAGAGGCCTGGTGCATGAAAATTCATGCACTAGAAGGGGGGTCCCTCAGCCCACCATGCCCCTTCTCACAGTCCGGGAGCCCTCAAGGGTGGGAGGTGACCCGGCAATCAGGGGAAGGCGATGCCCCCATCACACCTGTGCTGCTGCCACTGCCGGCAGCGCAAGCCTCAGCCGGCCCTGGTTACCTGAGCCTCGGGCGGCCCTGGGCAGCTGGGCAGCCACCATCCAAGGCTTGCCTGTGCCTCGGGCTGGCCCTGGGTGGCTGGGGGGCTGAGGGGACTGAGGGACTCTGGAGGCAGATGCACAGTGCGGGTCCAGCCTTGCTGCGCACCTGCTGAGGGGACTGAGGGGACTGGGTGCCACCATCTTGAGGCTGTGGGCACCACCATCTTTGAGGGTGTGGCAGTCAATTAGCATATTCCCTTCTTATTGGCTGTGGGCGCCACCATCTTTGAGGGCGGGGCAGTCAATTAGCATATTTCCCCCTTATTGGCTGTGGGCACTGCCAACTTTGTGACAACATGAGGGTCTATTAGCATATTTCCTCTTTATTAGATAAGGTGGTAGGCCAATAAATTCAATGAAAAACCATTTTTTTAAAAAGGGCTCTCTTTTCTGAACATCCTCACCACCATTTGTTGTTTGTTGATTTATTGATGGTAGCCATTCTGACATGTGTGAGGTGATATCTCATTATGGTTTTATTTTGCATTTCTCTGATGATTAGTAACATTGATAAACTTTTCATATCTACTGACCATCTGTATGTCTTCTTTGGAGAAGTGCCTATTGAGGTTCTTTGCCAATTTTTTAAATTAGATTGTTCTTGTTTTTGTGTGTTGAGTTTCATAAGTTCTATGTACATTTTTGATATTGAGCCCTTATCAGATGTATCATTGGCGAATAGGTTCTCCCACTTAGTTTAAAATGGTGAATAACATAAGGATATCTGCTTTACCACTCTTAATCAACATAGTATTGGAAGTCCTAGCCACAACAATCAGAGAAGAAGAAATAAATGTCATTCAAATTTGAAGAAAGTAGTAAAACTGTCATTATTTGCAGAAGACATGATACTATATATAGTTAACCCTATAGATTTCATCAAAAAACTACTAGAACTGATAAATAAATTCAATGAAGTAGCACCATATAAAATAAATATCCAGAAATCAGTTGCAATTCTATACACCAAAAATGAATTTTCAGAAAGAGAAACTAAGAAACAATCCCATTTACAATTGCATAAAAAATAATAAAATACCTATGAATAAATTTAACCAAGGTTGTAAAGGACAGGTACTCAGAAAATTATAAGACACTGAAGAAACTAAAGAAGATACACGTAAGTGGAAGCACATACCATGTTCATGAATAGGAAGGAATAACATCATTAAAATGGCCATACTACCTAAAACAATCTACAAATTCAACACAATTACTGTCAAGATACCAAAAATGTATTTCACAGAATTAGGACAAATACTATTCCAAAAATGTATATGGAACCACAAAAGACCATGAATAGCCACAGCAATCTTGATAAAGAAGAACAAAGTTGGAGGAATAATGCTACCTGATATCAAACTATATTACAAAACCATAGCAATAACAACAACATGGTACTGGCATAAAAACAGACATATAGATTAGTGGAAGAGAGCAGAGAGCCCAGAAGTAAATTAATAATTTTAAGGTCAATTGATATTTGACAAGAGGCAAGAACATACAATAGGGTAAAGATAGTCTATTTATTAAATGGTGTTGTTGGCCTGGCAGGCATGGTTCAGTGGATGAACATCTACCTGTGAACAAGGAGGTGACAATTTGATTCCTGGTCAGGGCACATGCCAGGTTTTTAGGCTCAATCCCTAATATGGGGCATGCAGGAGGAAGCCGATCAATGATTCTCTCTCATCATTGATGTTTCTATTATTCTATTCCTCTCCTTTCTTTTCTGAAATCAATAAAAACATATTTTAAAAATGGTGTTGGGAAAATTGAATAGATATGTGCAAAAAAAATGAAACTATACCACCTTGTTATACCATACACAAGAATAAATGCAAAATGATTAAAGACTTAAATGTTAGGCTTGAAACCATAAAAATTCCTGAAGAAAACATAGAGAGTAAAATCTTGGACATTTCTCATAGCAATATTTTTTCTGATATATCTCTTCAGGCAAGGGAATCAAAAGAAAAATAAATGAACAGGACTACATCAAACTAAAAAGATTTTGCACAGCAAAGGAAACCATCAACAAAATGAAAACTCATTTATTTCCTTAATTATATTAAATATAAGTGTGTAAATTTTTACATATTATATTATTATTATTTAAATTAATTCAAAGTAATTTGCTATTTTAATACTTCATTAGAATTTTTATTTTTTGGGTGCATCTTGTTTGGTATAGAGCTATGAAATAGGTAAATCATAACTATATGATTTATTATTTCTTATAATCTGTGTTGCCTAGCTCATTTAAATACCTCTGCCTAACCCACAAGACTCCTAATCCAGAGCCAATCCTTAAAGTGTCAGCTTGGAGTTCCTATTCAAACAATGACATAGGGGATATTGTAAATTCAGATCCTTAGCCAGAGATGAACTGTAAGTAGGGTATTTTTCCATCTTCCTCCTAAATCCAAGATTTCAATTAAGCCATAACTTTACTATGTCCTATTTGGTGTTAATTTGTTTTAGTTCCTTTCACCATAAGTGGAAATCCTGCTCAGGCCTGATTTTAAGAAGTGAGCATGTATCTGCTCCTCTCATCTTTGTATGGAGCAGTTTATGTCTTTATTACTCAGACAAAGTGAATTTCAGGCTTCCTCAGCTACACTGATACCAGAAACCTAGGGGCATGTGGTTTTACCCTCTACTCTTTGCTTTATATCTATATTCCATTTCTGATACCTGGAAATGTTATTTGGGTGGGGGGGGGGTTAAATATCTCTTTATGTGTTTATCTACCTACCTAGGGTGTCAGAGAAATAAAAGTTTAAAAGTGGCAATTTATAAAGCCAATTTAACCATAAAGTCCATATTTTATTTTTATTTTTAATGTCTTAAAATAAACTTATCAGTAAGGCAGAAACCACTTTTTAAATGAAGAAGCCACATGCTGATACTAGCTGATACACTTAGAATATCTTACCAATATTAATAATAGCCAGCAATCCTAGGTAATATAACTTTTGGGGCATTCCTCTTCTTTTGAAATTATGAAACAGGGGAAATTATTTTAGCTAGATAACATCATAGACAATGGCTAGGCAGTAGCTAGGAATACATTAATAAGTATTAGCTTCGTATAAAATTGAGATTTCTTCAGTGTTCCTTTGTTATCTACCACAGCAAGTTAAAATATTTTCCATGAGCTATATATTCCTTTCTATCCAAACATATATCACATTATTCTGCAACATTTCATCAGGCAATGCTACTAATTTCTCCTGAAAACAAAGCATGCTCATTGCTAGCATACTGGTTTTACTTATTCTAGTTTTTCTTTCTCTGGCATTTGCTAACACCTTTTCCTTACCTGTCCATGCCCTCCACATTCTTTATAAAACAATCAACTACAATCTTCTGAAGAAAGCCTTTCAACTTTTCAGGAGTACCCTGTTATTTTGGTCCATCCCATTTATATTATATCTCCTGCTTCTCTGTTGAGTTTTTACTTTCCATACTTCAACTCTGTGTGTTGCAACCCCATTTGAATGATAAGCTTCTTGAAAAGAAAGACTGTGTTTTATATTTTTGGATATTCCACAGTGAGTGACTAAGTGAAGGACCCATTGCTGTCTGGCTAATTTGATGAGAGGTCTAGGTATATCATAATCACATGCACTTTACTCTTTTTCGCTCCTACTGGTCTCACCCTATCCTGCCCATTTTTCTATTTGGAGAAGTCCTGGAATTTCTGCCAGTAGTAATTGGAAAGGATAACTAAATTTGCTTCCTCTTTATTTGAGGCAATTGTTCATTTCCTTCCCATCCATCCTCACTTTGATTGTCAGAAATAATGACATTTGTTTATGCAGATTTCTCAGTTTCCAAGGATGCTGTGTATCAGCTGTCAATCAAAAGTCAAACATCTTTGACCTCTTGCCTTTAAATGTAAACTATGTTAGACATTTTGCATGTCTCTCATACAGGGAATACAGTAATAAAGTTAATATGAAAGTCAAATTATATAACTAAAATATATTTATAAAATAACCCATCTAATAGAAATAAAATTTTAAGTATTATATGTGCATATTTTCTATGCATTCTTCTATTTCATAAAAATACATAAAGAATATAGTACTCAATGGCAAAGGTTCAGCATATAGTTTGGGAGATTTAAGAAAAAGTGGAGAAAATAATATTTAAGGCAAAATTCAATGTACCTTATACTCTTAACCAAATAAATAAACTGGTATATTTTCTACAAGACTCTTCTCTTAAATGTCTAAGAATTGCAAGGAAAGAGAAGCTAAATGACTTACAGGCCATTTAACCAGAGGCATTACAGTTTTGTAATGGAAGCAAGCAGTGGTAAAATGTGTTATTTTCCTCATTATGCCAACTTAATGTATTAGTTTGCAGCATATGGCATGTGAGCCTCATGATAGGAGAATAAGCTTAGGTTTTATTCCATCTACCAATAGGTGCCACCATTCACTCCGTTCCCTCCAGGCATGGCAATTGTTCACATAACAGTAGGATGCACATCTAGACGCATGGCAATGGCTGGGAAATTGAGTTCATCTTACATTTTTCTCTCAAGCTTTTATTACATGGTGTATTTCAGGGCAGTGACTTGATTTTTATGCAATTTAATCCTCTTGCTGTGAGCATCATCTTTGAGAACTTATGCTCTTTCAGTTCATTCCTTATTCAATAATCTGTTTATATGTTCTCCATGCAGCATTGTTTTGATACCAATTATTCTGTCATATGTTCCAAAATGAATCAATTCAAGCAAACTAGACCGGATAAATCAGTCCTAAGAAACAGGTCATCAATTTCATTACACAGGTAAATGGTAAGAAACACTGTATTGCAGTAAAAAGTAGAAGAACTTTAGACCCTAAAGGATGCATTACTAACATATCAACCCTCTTATTTTGGTACATACCACTTCTAAGAGGCTATTCAGGACAGTGACCAACATAATATAATTTAACTTCTAATAGGAATCTGAGCTATAAAAGGAATATAGATTGCCTCTGAGTATGGCCATTTCTGGTAAGGCATCATACAAAATGTCTCAGACCACCACAAGATAGTGTAAACATATTAAGATAGCTAAAAGATCAGAGAGATAAAAGGAAAGGAGTATTTTCTAGGTACAAAGAGAAACTCATGGAATTAAAAACCATATTTGTAACCTCTAAAACAGAGTATCAATTACATTTTAAAGCCGTATTTGTAGAAAAAAGAAACAAAAACCTCTTTCTGAATTCATTACATGACACAATCAGGTTTTTTTATTACAAGCAACAAAAAACTGACTTTAATTTCCTTAGACAGAAAATAATACATTTTGGAAGAATGCTGGGTATCAGAACCTGACTCAGAAGATGGGACACTGGACTCCGGGAACCTGGGCCAGAGCCACACCCCAGGAATGTCACAGGGAGCCTGCATCACTGGTAAGCGTGTCATCTCTGCCTCTACTCCTGCACCAGTCAATATTCCCAATCCCACCTCCCACGTGGAGGCTGAACACAAATTATAATCACTTCCTTCTCCAGGACTCACTTGTTCTACATCCAAAGTCTCAGGCAAGAGATTGAGTCTCCAAGGGGAGATCACGTGCTCACACTGAACCATCTGAGACTATTGAAAGTGGTATCTTGCTCCTTTGGAACCTGCCTCCTTTAAGAAGCATCTACCCTTCAAACAGGATTTAGATACCTTCGATTTAAAGACTTCAAGAAAACTAACCTTTTAGACCTTTCTCTGTTCACTTATTAATTACTTAGTTATATGCTTTCTTATAGTTCCTAATAATTTCCTTTTATATCACTTTTTAACATCCAATAACACTATGAATTATGTAGATACTATTTTCTACACTTTATAGAGGAATATAATAACATCTTAAAAAACATGTACAGTGGCCAGGAATTTCAGTGGTTAGAGCATCATCCAGATATGCCAGGATTTGGGGTTTGATCCTTGGGGAGGGCACATACAAGAATCAACCAATGAATGCATAAATAAGTGGAACAACAAATCAATATTTCTCTCTCTCTTCATATCTCTCTCTCTCTCTCTCTCTCTCTCTCTCTCACATGTGCATGCTCTCTTTCTTTCAAGTCAATAAAAAATGTTCCCAGATAATTAAAAAATAAATAAATAACATGATGGAAACTCATCTTTGTCTAAGATCAAGTGTTCTTTCTACTACATTTGTATCATTTACATATTCCTATATTTTCTTTCCTGTATTGCTTCGCTTATGTCATGTTCTTCGACAAAACTTATTATCTTAACTAATAAAGTTTGTGTATTTCAATTTTTCTTTGTCAACTAATCAGTGATAGTCATCAAAAGAATGAAAAATACAAAATATGACTTGGGAACTCAGTATGAATTATTTCCCAAACTACATATTGTGATCTGCATATAAAAATGGCTAATGAGAACCATGTATTCTTTGAACCCCAAAATAGCTTCCCAACAGTTTAAATTTTTTAATATATTTACCTATTTTAGAATGAATGAATTCTAGAGTGAAATAAATTAGTCAATTTTAATCTTCATTTTCTAAGATATTTTAGGATGATTTTAAATATGTATACACAAACTTAAACTGATTACAAATTAATCATTTTTATATGGTTAAGCTTAGATTTCTAGTTTTCCACTTTATAATTAATGATGCAAGCCCATGACCTATGCAGACTTCATTTAGGGATAAATAAAGGACTGCATGAGAACTCCTCTCTCAAGTAGCATTGTGCCACTCGCCACTAATAATACTGTAACCCATATCCAGGGTATTACAAAACTGATGGTACTCTAAGTGCACACAGTGGACAGAGACACAAAACTTTCAGACAGCTTCTACTACCTGAGCATTTCTTCAGTGTTTTGTTGCTAAGATCCTCAGGTTTGAACCACTTTGGAATTCTTTTGCAGCCGTATATTTTCACATCCGTGTACTATAACAAGATAATTACCAGTGCTAGCCAGGACATCTTTCCTAAGCAAAGACATTGCGGGTTGGCTAAACTGTCATATAAAACACCTACTGATATGTTAAAGAATATGTAATGTTTAAGCGCAAGTTGAAATGTTTCACATTCAAAATAATTTTTATTGTTCAAATTTTTGTTAATAACTATCTTTTTGTAATTGTATGAAAGTTAGTGAAAGATTGTTTGGTCACCTTCAAGGATACCTTAAAGCTAACATAATGTGAATATAATCTCTATCTCATGGGAAAATATTAAGCTACTTGTGTCAAGAACAGTTAAATTTATTTTTAAATGCTATATTACCTTGACCATTGCAGGGATGTAAACAATGGCCAATTATTTTTTAATATTTACTTGGTAAAAAGGAGTTTTTACCTTAACTGGTTTGGCTCAGTGATTAAAGCATCAGCCCATGGACTGAAGGGTACTGGGTTTGATTCCAGTCAAGGGCATGTACCTCGGTTGCTGGATTGAACCAGACCCAGTCAGGGTGTGTGCGGGAGGCAACCAATTGCTTTGTTTCTCTCACATCAATGTTTCTCACGCTCCTGCTCCCTTCCACCCTCTCTAAAAATCAATGAAAAATAATGTCCTTGGGTGAGGATTAACACAAATTTATTTTTTTTAAAGTCATAGATACAGACACAGACAACAGTGTGGTGATTATCGGATGAAAAGGGAGGTTGGGGAAAGTAAGAGAGAGTAAAGGAAGAATAAAGGGTAATGAAAGGAGACTTGACTTGGGTGGTATACACACAATACAATATACAGATGATATATTATAGAATTGTACATCTGAAATTTATATAATTTTATTAACCAATGTCACCCCAATAAATTCAATAAAATATTTAAAAGAATAATAAAGAGATAGATGATAGATAGATAGATAGATAGATGATAGATAGATAGATAGATAGATAGATAGATAGATGCAGTTCATTCCAATTGCCTGGGCAGTGATCATGGAGGAAAGAATGGTGCTGCTTAACTTAGCAGAAGATCCTCTTCTCATTAATAAGAATAATCAGAACATCAATTTAAAAATTGAAAGAATATGTTGGAAATTCAGAAGCATATGACTACAAAAGTCCCATTAGCTTGAGCTAACATGACAATGAAGACCTCATCAATGAGCCAAGATAGACTTTAGAGACAAGCTCCAACATCAATATGAACATAAAACACTGCTATCCTTTATTTTAGTTTGGCTGGGAATCTGGTCCCTGGCTAATGTTACCATCCACAATAACTACAAGGATCAAATATAGTCCAGCTGGTGTGGCTCAGTGGTTGACCATCAACCCATGAACCAGGAGGTCACAGTTTGATTCCTAGTCAGGGCACATGCCCAAGGTTTCAGACTAAATCCCCAGTAGGAGGCAGGCAGGAGGCAGCTGATCAATGATTCTCTCTCATCATTAATATTTCTATCTCTCCCTCTCCATGACTTTCTGAAGTCAATAAAACATATTTTTAAAAAATCTAATATAAAATTTGGAAATAACTTTGGTGAATTGTGTGATGGATTTAGAACTTCCAATAAAACATTGTATCTGTAAAAAATAAAATAAAAGCAGAACGAAGACATAGATGCAGACAACAGATTAGTGGCTGCCAGGGAGGAGGGTGCAGGGAGGAGAGCCACATGAGTAAAGTGAGGTCAAATGTATGGTGACAAATGGAAACTAGATTTTTGGTGGTGAGCACACAATAGTGTATACAGATATAGAATTATATTGCATATCTGAAATTTATATAATGTTATAAACTGTTACCTCAATTAAAAATAAAATACTACATCTTTAATTATAAGAATATATATATATATATATATATATAGTGTTTATAGTACCATATAATATAATAAAATAGACATATAATACAATTATTATGTCTAAGGACATCAGAAAGAGTGTAACCATGCTTTTTTAATATTAAGTGAAATAATGGTTGTTTTAGTTAGGATTCAAATAATATCCCCTTTGCCAAATTCTGAATGTGTATTTTTTGTTTTTTGTTTTTACATCGGGGATATTTTTTATCCTTTGGAAAAGAAGAGCTGTTGTATTGCTATTCTCCAGGACAGAGTATACATAGTTGGAGCAACATTTCACAGACTATTTTTTACCTGATATGAAGTGGCTATAATGCATTATCTACTATGGAGGGAGATGAGGCAGGCTGGTAAGTATCACACAGATAAGTCAAAGTGTATTGGAAAGAATAAAAGACAGGATCCCTAGGTTCTATCTCAGCTGGAAAGAAACTCAATTTAGAATTGCAAAGAGGTTCTCACCACACATAAGATGCAATCCTATCTTTTTTTCAGGGTGTCCAAACATTGTCACCAATACTCTGCTTGAGCATTTAGATTAATAGGAAAATTATCACCTCACAAAATAGTCCATTCAGTTTTTGTCTATGGCATTGCTTTAATGAGTGTCATTACCCTGGGCACTCAGTCTTTACATATTCAAATAAATGCAATGTAATATATTCCTTCCAACTTCACTCCACCTCATACAGAGTCTTCTTTTTTCTAGGTAAGTATAGTCTCACTTCCACAAATTGCATTTCCTATAATGCTTTCTATACCTTCTATATTATCTAGTAAAATGTTTGGCAAATTATCAGCATGCTGATATATGTTAACCTGAATTGAACTGGCTGTTCTCTTCAATATATTATGTGTGCCCATGTTTTTTGTAACATAGATGTCCAGAATTGAACACTAAGTATATAGAACATGGTGGAATATTGCTTCACTTGGTCTAAAAACCATAATTACTTTAATCAATTGATCATTGTATTAGAATTTGAGGAATCAAATTATGTCTTCCCCATTTTGTTCTTATCTCCTAAATTTGTTTGATACTAAGTGAAGTATTCATTACCCATTATTCATTTTATCTTGATTATTTATACCAATCATTTCAATATGTCAGAGTGCACTTAAATTTAAAAATTTCAGCCTACATATACACTTTCCAGTTTGGCTTTGTGCAATGGATGATTATTTAATAATAATAAATATAAAATACATAGTGGTTTTCATTGAAAGTGTCCAATATAGATTCATGAACTCCGAAATGCCTGGTAGCATTCATATTGGGAAACTTAATTATTAATTGAGGTAAGTAGAATAAATAAATTGATTTGCCTTGGCTTTATTTTCTTTAATACAAGAGGCATAATAAATTCTTCTACCACATTCACATTCTAAAACATCTAACTCCCACTCACCCAGAAACATTCATATTCCCCACTGCATCAGAGCCACTACCTCTGCAATCTATTGTATGATAAGTGACATCTATGCGTCACCACCCTCTCTTCTAATACCTGCAGCTTGGAACTTTCCTTATAGTCTGCTTCTGTGTGGCTGTCCAGCCTCCTGGTCATAGCTGTTGGTCCCAGATGGCAGCATACCCCATCAAACCCCAGTTCTGATTTTTTTTAATCATCATGCTAAAGAACATAATTCAAAATGCTCCCTTTTAAGAAACTTTTATGGTAAGATTTCTGTATTCAGAAGAATCCTTGAATGGGAAATTTATTCCATGCTATATAAAACTCTAGTTTATTTAAGGCTGGATTAGGTTTTGAGGTTTGATGAATTGATTTGAGTGGGTGCAGTACAGAATACCCAATTTCTAGGGCATCATATATGGGAAAAGATACAATTCTGCCTTTATTCATTCTTCAGTGTTTTTTATGGTCCTGGAAATGCTGTGTCGATTTTCATGTAATTATGAAAGCAAACATCTGGAATACCAGATGTGAGCAGGCACATTAAGGGGCACTTAATCTATACATTTAAGAATGAGTCAAGTTAATCAGGAAACTCATTTCATTTCTGAAGATGAGTTACATAAGCCAAATTGATAGTGAAAGTCTATATAACCTGGAAGACAAAAGATTAAAAGGGACCATATGGCACTTAAGAAATAGTATGTGAATGTGTGCATATGTGTGTCCATACAGAAATATAAACCCCTTTGCAAGTCTTATATGCCTCTGAAAAGAGAAGGCTAAATAAGTGAAGAAAATAATACATGTTTATATTATCTTCCTCCATTAATTATGTAATAATTGCACTTGGGGACATGGCTCAAATATAAAGATTTTAGTAAATAAGCTGGAGAAGTAAACTATATATTTTATATACTACTAGAGGCCCAATGCACGAAATTTGTGCAAGAGTAGGCCTTCTTTCTCCTGGCTGCCAGCACCGGCTTCCCTCTAGCATCTGGAACCCGGGCTTCCCTTGCAGCCCCCGGCTTTGTCCTGAAGGTCGTCCAGAAGGATGTCCGGAAGGACATCCAGTCTAATTAGCATATTACATTTTTATTGTTATAGACATTTTAAGTTTTAGAGATTTTACCTCCATCACATATTTTCTGACTACTGAAATTTGTTAAATTAAGAGAGAAATGTATTATGTAAAGCTTTGGCTGTCCCTCAATAAATTCTGCTAACAAAAGTTTAATTTAGGAAAGGATGTATTTCATTTGAACATATTTAATGCTTAAACTATAAAGCAACTGCTAAAACTATTAAGCAACTCTGTTCTTAGGAGCAAAACAAATATTATACATGCCATCTTGAGATATTTTGGAGGTAGCAGAATTGACATATGAGGAAACTTGTCCATGGTCAAGATTCAGAGATTTAAAATTCCACCATTTAACTCTACCCATTATGAAAACAAAGATGAGACTTTGCCTCAAATTTCCATCAGTATATTAAAACTTACCCAATTTTTTTCTTCCAATATTTTATAAGGATTTATTCTCATATCTTAGTATGCAAAAGAATCAACTTGGTAGTTAACCAACATTTCTGATCCCTGGGATGCAGAAACTGTATTTATAATGATCACTTCAGAAAAACTGTATGTTCCTACTGGACTCTCTCTAGTTTTCATATCTTACCTAATAATAGACAAACATATAAATTGACCGTCCCTCCACTATGCTCACAATCAGGAGAGTATGCAAATTAACACAACAAAAATGGCAGTTAATTTGCATATGTAGAAAAGAAGCTCTGGAGCGAAGACTGAAGGCTCTAGCTGGAGCAGTGAAGACGGAAAGGCTCTGACCGGAGGAGTGAAGGCCTGGGTCCTGGGTGCCGGAGGAAAACCGGTGCTGGCAGCCAGGGGAAGGGAAGGCCTATTGCACGAGTCTCTTCTTGCAACAGGTCTCTAGTAAATGTTTAAATATCTAAATGAATGTATAAAGTTATTTGTATAATCTATATTTTTTATATTCTGGTGTGGAAGTTCCACTTCATTCTGCTTTCAGTAGATATCAATTGAGAGCCCACTAGGTTTCAGTCCTGTACTACATCTAGTAATAAAGAGATGAAGAAGACCTTTCCTTAAATAAGCTTTTTAACAAATATGGATTTCAAAGTCTGGCAAATGGAAATATAAACATCATAGTGATAGCTGAGTGAATATTGTAAATTTGAGGTTTTGAAGAAGAAAAGAGGACATTCTCTTCTCAGTGAAAAAGAGAGATTTTGTAGAAGTAATGCTTGAAAGAAAAATAAGAACAAAAGGGTTAGGTCTTCCATTCTGTGGGAACAGCATGCACAGATGAAGAGAGGTAAAATGTATTTCAGAAGTGGAGAGTATATTTGGGAAATAATTGGAAAGAAAGGTGCAGGGAGATTTGTAACTGATCAATGAAGTACCTTTAAATTATGTTGAAATATATGGAAATTAGGTTGTAGGCAATGGACCCATTGCAGAATTTTAAGAAGACTATTATGATCAGACTTCTGTTTTAGAAAAAGAAACAAATCAATTAAATGACAGTATGATAAAATTAGAACCAAGCCCTTTAATAATACTGAGGAGACAAAAAGTGCAGGCTTGAATGATTGAAGTATTCATGGGGTTAAAAAGAGGAATTCTTTTCACAATTTTACAATTCTATAATTACAGAGAACTTAATTAAAATATAAAAGCAGCCACAGTTCAATTTGAAAAATAATACATAGTTCTTCAGAATGAAAATAAGTGATATTGAGTGAAAGATATATATAACAATCAAATATTTGAAGGGAAATGTGACAAAAACACATGAAAATTTAAAGCTACAGTAAAGCTTAGAATCACTTGTTCAAACCAAAGGAGAGTTGATTAGACTTGTGGACTGCAAGGTGAGTAACGAGGGAGCTCAGGGTGTTTACTGAAAAACTTTGAGCATAACATTGAGGGATTCCATCCCATTAAAGAGATACATGAAGACATTTTTATACTTTAAAAAAGGATTTTTAATGATTGAAAGTGAACATTTTGAATTGGTTTTAGGAATATATGGTAAAAACAATATCTTACGTTTTATTTTCTCTATTTGTCTCATCATTGGATTACAGGAAAATCTATTTCACACTTACAGTAATCTTTACAGAATACCTGCGAGGATTAAAAAATATGTGGCTGACCTAACCAGTTTGGCTCAGTGGATAGAGCGTCAGCCTGTGGACTGAAGGGTCCCAGGTTTGATTCTGATCAAGGGCATGTACCTTGGTAGCAGGCACATCCCCAGTGGGGGGGGTGTGCAGGAGGCAGCTGATCGATGTTTCTCTCTCATTGATGTTTCTAACTCTCTATCCCTCTCCCTTCCTCTCTGTAAAAAATCAATAAAATGTAAAAAAAAATGTGGCTGAGTTTAACTAATTATAAGAATTTTTAAAATTGATTTTAGAGGGAGAGAAAGAGAGAGAATCATCAATGTGAGAAACATCCATAAGTTATCTCTTGCACGCACCCAACTAGGTGTCAAACCTCTAACCTGGGCATGTGCCCTAACCAAGAATTGAACCGGTGACCTTTCTATGCAGAGGACAACACTCAACCAAATGAGCAACACTGGCTAGGGCAAGAACTTTTATGTTTTTATGCAACAATAATTTATTTCAGAAATCTCTGCTTTCCATTATATTAATCATAAACAAAACTTCTCATATATGTTCCTCTCTATCTATATACATGTATTGATCATCTATCTATTATCTATCAATTCACATGCATAACCAAATATACACACACATATACATATGTGTATGCATACATTTATACACGCCCATATATCTAAAACATGCAGATACACACACACATTTTTGAGCATAAAAAACAGTTTATATTTTCTTTGTACCTCAAGTCTTAATAAAAATGAATAAACGTGTCAGTGATTTTTTTTTCACATTCAAATTGTATCCCTTGTTGTTTTTGTAATTCTGGAAAAAGACCATGAGAGAATAAATACAATTTTACTACTTAATAAATAGTTAATAAACACATATATTTTACCTAGAAGCTATAACTGTTACACATTTTATTATCAGAAAAATACTGTATTTTATTATGAGGTTGTTTAAATATATTTTTTGGCAAATACATGTATCTTTATCCTGTATAATGACATCTAAAATAAAATTTTCACTTAAAATGTATGGTATGATTACAAGATACAGATATAAAACAGTTTTAAATGTAGAATCTATTTTCATCAAAACCAACCTGCCTAGTTTTTCATTCTCTTTTAAGATCTGGAGATAAAAGAATAAATCAGAATGAAAATTCTATGTAGTTTATATTTTTTATGATGATGTTGAGCATGTCATTTTTGTAGACATTAAGATTTACATATTCTCTATGGTTTTTAAGAAAGTTCGTAATAATGGTGAACTGAATTCCACAATTTAGAAAATCACCAGTAATATGAACACTTGAGCCCAAATTCTCTAATGTAGTGATATCCAATTTTAACATACATACAAGTACTAGGATATGGAGGGGTTTTCAACAATCATCAATGGAACCCACAAAGTGTCTAATGTGTGTATTTAGATACCACATGATTCAACAAGGTTTTATGAAATATTAATGGAGTTTTGCAAAAGTCATTTTAAAATTCAGTGATTAATAATTGATTAGTCTATAAAACAGATGCATGGCACAACAGTATCAAAGCTATATCAAATTTACTTGAAAATTAAATTTGCTCCAATATTTTAATTGTTTCAAAAACAATATTTTCCTATTTTTATCAATGACATTCTGAAACCTAAGATCTCTATTCATCTTTTTAAAAAATAGAGTAGTATGGAGACATTTTATAGAAAAATGGATATTACAAGACTATATTCCAATTTTAAAGAAAATATGTGATGATCCCAAAGCAATCAGTAGTTTTTAGCAAGTAAATATAAAATAGTGCAAGTAAAACACATGAGAGAGGGAATGATACCAAGCTTTCCAGCTTGCAGGGTTGCTTCAAAGGTGGTCATATAGTTACTACAGTCAATATCTAAAAAGTTATCATTGAAATCCATGGGCCAACACTAATTTTACATTCCATTCTCCTTAGAATTCAGAAAAAAAAAACCTGAGAGTTAATAGTCTAAATTTTAAAATTCATATGGATGGGAGAATAGGTGAATGCATTCCTAAGAGATTTAAATCTTAAGAGATAATTAAGCTCAAAAGTCAAGACCCATTAGTCTTAAAAACCCCATACATTTTTTGTAATTAATATTAGGTAAAATATAAAAGATTTGCCAAAAATTGTATAACATCAGTGGGCAAAATGCACCCACCCTTTCAACCCAAATCTGTACCTGTGGCAGGTGGTGTGTGCTTGTGTGGTTAGGTATCTACCATTTCTTTACCAGGTTTATATATTCAAGGTGACGTTTACCCCTATATTTTAGTTGAAATACTAGGTATATAAAAAGTATGAGACATATGTGTAAATTATGAAGCATAATAGTAAATAATTAAACATCTGTGAGCTCATTCTCCATTTGGAAAAAGGAAACATTACCAATTTTTTTTGCATTATTTTGCCAGTCTACCTTTCTTCCTTTCTCTCAAAGAAAAAAAACACTCACTCACACACACACACACACACACACACACACACACACATGCACACACGCACATGCACACACGCACACACACGCATACACAATACCCAAATCAGATTATTTATTTTGTCATTCTCTTTATTTTTATAATGTATACATTACGTATATATGTACCACATTTTTTCTTTGTCTTATAAAAATGTTTTCATAATGTATACATTTTCTAATTTTAAAATTCTGATGCCCGTTGCCATATTACAACCATTACCTTTGTATACTCTTCATTCAGTGAAAAATTATTTAACCAATCTTTTGGTGGACAGTTATATGACATTTAAAAAATGTTTCTATAGTGACCTTTTCCGTGTTTCCTGGGACAAACACACACAATTTTACTCATTTGCAAGATGTCTCTAAATGATTTTTCAGAGTAATCATATCTGTTTTAATCCACATGCAGTATATGAGAGTTGCTGAGCACAAGTGTACCAGCACTTCATATTCTTACAAATTTGAATTCTTGCCAAAGTACAGAATGCTATTTCATAGTTTTAATTATAAATTTTCTAGTATGTAAAGTTGAGCATATTTTCACATATTTTATTGAACATTTGTGTTTTCTTATGATATGCTTGTTTATAACTTTTGCCCATTATATTATATTAATATTATTAACTTTTAGTATCTTTAATTTTTATGTTAACGACTCCTAGGTTGATTAGATTGTAAATCAAATGTTTTCTCCAATTTGTGGTTTATGATTTTTCCTTCTTCCTGGTGCCCACACTTTTAAAATAAGCCCTCATCACCAGACTGCTGAAATGAGAGTACTTTTTCCTTAAAATTCCTGAAAGACTTTTGACAGCTCAAAGCAGCACAAATCAGAAAATTACTGAATAGTTTAACTTGTGAGGATATGAATAACATTGTCCCCATTTTGTAACTATCACTTGAGCACCATAGAAAATGGGAATAGACACAAAAATCTGAATTTACAACATTTATTCCAGAGATGCAGCAGAGGGAGGAAAATTATAGATGGGTTCGACTGTACAAAGAGAGCACAAGAAAGAGAAAAGAACAGCAGACATTTAAAGACTAAAAATATCTACTACTTCCTAAAATTGTTAGGACAAATTTAATTATAACAAAGCTGAATTTCATGCAAAATGGGTAAATGTTTCAATTAGAGTATTTATCTAAGAGTTACACTGATCCTGTTATTGTCCTGAGAGTATTAGACCAGGAAAATGATTACTTATTATATTTAGAAAATTTTAGATAAATTCAATGGAAGTTGTTTATAATCTTTGGTGACAAATATATGTGAAGTGTTTAGGTTTCTTTGGTTAATCATGGGACAGCTTTGTCAATTCTAACCATTTGTACCAATTTTCAAATCCTACAATTCTACAAGCACAATGAAGTGATATATAGGTTTTTGTTAATTAAGTCATGTCAATGTTGGGAGACAACTCAGAATGTTTCTCTGTCCCGTTCAGGGTTGTGGACAGGTTTGTTTGCAGACCAGTTTAAATGATATAATGCTACCTTTCTGGAAAACTGTGAACAGGTTTGTTAGCAGCCTCTTTTAAAAGGTTGGAGTTTCCTAAACTCAGGGTTCTTCAGCTGTGACATTAGCCCACCCTGTGCAGCACCCACCTGAGCCCAGCTCAGCCTCAGCTGTGTGGAACTTGGAGAGCAAGGGGGAACTGGTGCACTGACTGCTAGGTGATGTGGAATCCCATATAATAAAAGGGTAATATGCAAATTGACCCTAACAGCAAAACTACTAGAACAACCGCTGAACCAGTCACTATGAGGCACACTGACCACCTCTTGGTCCCTTTCCCCAGCCAGCAGGCTCTGATCACCTGATGGCAAATGGGGAACCAGGGGTGAGTGGTGGTGGGGAGCAGGGCCAGCTGTGGGCAGCTGGGGAAGATGGCCCTGATCGCAGGCCAGCCTAGGGACCATACCTGCACATGAATTTCATGCGCTGGGCCTCTAGTAAAGTAATAATGTCCTTTGTCTCTGACCCAGGAGCCGCCGGCCCTCTGCCTGCATCTATGACCGTGTGGTAGACTAACAATGTCATTTTGCAAGAAGGGTGATATCTCAGATGCTGCACAGTTCTTGAAATGTAAAATTATGCTTCTTTTACTATCATCTTTTTGGAAAGTCTATAGTTTTGTCTATCACTACCACTCATTCTTATGGAACCTCCTGATGGTTCCTCCAGTAATAGAATTGCTTAGGAATTCTTGTGGAGAATTAGCCAAAGAGCAGAATTCTCTGAGGTGGCTGGTGTGGAGAAGAGAAGTACAACACTGTAGAATAATTCTGACCACTTAGAATTAACTTCAGTTTGAAAAGTGACTAGTATTTACATATTGTTGTACATAGGATGCTGGATATAGTATAAAGGTGTATGATAAACCAAGGTAAACACTAAAAATATAACTAGTTTCTTTATGGGAAATGTGAGATTTCTAGTTCGTGTACATGTGTATACTCAGCAAGAAATAAGGAGATTCCAAGGAAACCTCTCTTACTTTTGCTTTAATGAAAGATAGACAAAAAGTTTTTAACTATTGTAAGTAATCAAATATACATAATATACAATAAAGGGGTATGATTTTGAATGTGATTTATATTTTCATATTTACTCTCACAATGACTGGATGCTTGTTGCGGATGTTACAAAAGTATTACCCTACTAGATGGCATATTATGATTTATACGACTCTTCCCAACTCTATGACTCAATGATTGTGTACAACTTTCAGAAATTTTAAAAAATCCACACAAGTATTTCTAATTATGTTTTTTCCTAACAATCTAATTGCAAAGATATATTTTACACATTACTAAATTAATTATTTTAATGAAATCATCTTGTATTTAATGTGACAAGATTTCCCAGTTTCATTTCATCCCTTACAGGGTCTGAAAAGCAAGCAAGTTTCAGGGGTTATATACATTTAGTTTTATATAAATTCATAGGAACTTGTGTATTCAAAAAACTTAATTCATCCAAATAAAGCCTATAACTCATAAATGTATATATTTACTCAATATTAGTGTATTTTAATTGTAAAAAAATAAGCTGATACCTCCTCTTCAAAGAGTGTTTTCCAGAGTCCTATGGATTTATTTATAACATTTCTTGAGAAACCATCCAATTTCATTTTTAAATTAAAGTTAAAAAATATGATGTATAACTTCAAAGCTAAAAATGTCAAGGATAATAAATACAGTATATACACTAAAATTTCAAGGACAAGTATTGGTCTGGAAATGTATTTTATGTTTTAGTAACAGGAAATCTAGGCATTTTTTTTGGGGGGGAGGGGAGTAAAGTTAATAAATGTATAATCCAAAGTGTGAAAGCTAAAGGGTTTCTCTATGAATAAAACAACTGAAATATTTGAATTATACTAAAATACTAGCTCATAAATAGCAAAAAAGAAAAACTTTGACCTAAACTTAGTAGGTTAAATTGCTTTAATCTATCATTTCTTGTGGATGTTTGTTATAATGTTGGGCTCAGTGGAAAACACATCTGTTTTATTCTAGAAAGAGAGACAGCAATAGACACAGGTCAAGTCAGAAAGAAAAAAAGAAAAGAGAAACCAAAAGAGGGAGAGAAGAAAAAAAAATGTTAAAAGTAGTGGCTTTTAGCAATGATAAAAGCATGTTTTAGGTGGCAAAATGAGATGCATGCAAATGACAAGTAGGCTCTCTGTGACTTGAAAACATTCAATTCACAGTAACCTGTGGCCATAAATTACCAGCATGAAGCTTTAGATCCTATTCTTGTAATTTCATCAAGATCAACAAGATGCAATCTTACAAACTGCATGGTGTGAGGACGAAGTGATGCCCTTGTTCTTTCAGACAGCAGAGTTTGATGCACAGGAGTCTGACTACTTTTCCGTCTCTCTGTAGCCCTATATGGCCATTGTAAATAATTAAGTAGAAATTTGTTACCCTTTTGTCAAATGTATTTCTGATGTTGCTCTTCCCAGCTTCCATTAAGAAATCCCTTGATTAAATTTTAAAGTCTTAAACAATTTGAGAGTCTGAGAGCATTGGATACAAACTACAATTTGAATGTTTTGCAGGGGAAAGTCATATTCTCTTTGGGAGTAGGGAAAATAATGTCAGGTAGTTAGTATGCAGCCCCATGATTCCTTTTCAAGACACGATATTACAGATTTGATTACCAGCCCTGTTGCTGCTTCTTGTAGGTCATTTATTTTCCCAGCTACTCTTTTGAAGATATTTAGAATATATTACTTAAAATATTTGAGAATATTTTAATTTAAACAAAATATGCTTGTAATTAAATATTTAAACTTTTTATCCTCCAACTCTTATGAAAATGATGATGAAAATACTGAAAAAATGCTTACTTACAAAAATACATTTTTAAATCTTATCATTTCTTTTTATACTTGATAATATTCTTACATAACTTTTATAAAAGGAACCATAACAAAAGGAAAACAGCTAAATACTAAAATACAATTTTCCTGATTTCCATTTCAAAAAATATGAGTAACTTTCATTTTAATCACCTTTTAAAATGCATGAATTCAAAACAGATTGGTATGAATATGCGGCATGTCATGGGGTATACTATAATTATTACAGATAGGTTAGAAAAAATAAAACAACCTTTAAATCTAGACCACCCATAATTAAAAAACAAAATATGGCATTAATTTTTTGTTATCATTAACAAGAAGCAGAACACATTGTGTATGGTGAGGATGATATTCCATAGTGACATAATGAAATTTTTTCTGCGGATTTTTACTTCCTTTCATGTAGGTGAATGTTACAAGTTGTATTTCCCCTCTCTGCACATTATTTCCCCTTTTTCTTCAATATAATAAATGGCAATGAATTATACTGAACTTAAAACTACTCTCCTCAGGGACTTTATTTCCTTGATGATGCATTCCCTTCATAACTCATCTTCTATTTTGACCACTGTAGTGTCATTACATTTACTTCATATCTGTGTCTCCTTCATTTTGAGATTAAAAAAAAATTAGAAACCCCAAATTAAAGTATTTGAAAATATGTTACTATTTCTTATTTATTTAGTAATCCTCTCTAGGTTTGAGTTTGTTTTGCATGTTATAAACCGTGAAACGAGATTTTCCTTTTATGAACTCTACAGAGTTCAGGTACCTGTTCCATTCTTTTCATTTTCCATCTCCTGCGAGGCCTTGACTGTGCAAACCAAGTTTAATTGTAGGAGTTATTGATCCAGAGATAGAAGTTGGCATAGTTGGTCACCTCCTCTCCTGCTTTCTCTCTTTAGGGGGTCAGCCTCACTTGGTTGGCTCTGGTGTTGGCCCCATAGAATTATTCTCTTTTAACATTAATTCATGTTCAGAAAGAGAAAGAGGTAGATAACCTCATAATTGTAACTTGAATCCATGTTTATTAGAGTTGACATACAATATATTATGTTTTAGGTATATAACATAGTGATTCCATATGTATATATCTTAGGATTTGAGTACTGTTAGGGTCGCCGGAGGAATGCACAAGGTCAAAGGGGGTAAAGAATTATGAATTTATTAGGTCATCTGGAAACCCAGATGGGCCGAGCCCCCAAATGGGACCAGAACCCAGGGACTGGGAGTCAGCGATTTTAAAGGATGCTAGGTGGGCTTTTTCTTGGCTGAGAATTTTCTGGGTGGGTCCTAAGGGGAAAGATAATGGTCTTAGCAAGTGGAATGTGGTCTTAGTAAGTTCTAAGCAAAAGGGAATGCCTGTTATGAAGTGGTCTAAAGGTCAGTTCCCAGGGGAGGGTGAGTCTATTCAATTATTTGATCAGTCCTAACAGTTGCCATGAGAAGTCTAGAACCCCCACCTGGTGGGGGTTCAAGGGTTTTATACCTCTTCCCCCTGTAGGTTTCAATATTCCCTGCCAGATGGATTACATTTCAAAGTCTCCCTTTTACATTGTTGTGGCTTTTCCCAGAATTTCTAAGAACATTTGGTGATTTTATCTTGGTAAGTCTCAAGACTGCTGAGTTCTTTGTTAGGAGGGTGAAGTAAACTCCCCACTTTTTCCCCTTTCTCCTCCTCAAGTGATACCATCCAAATGCTTTTTGTTGTTGTTATTTATCCCCCAGACCTCATCTATACTAGGGTTTAGCTGGCACAAATGGCATTAATTTGGTCTTTGTTCTATATTTTCCCAGGCCAGGGTGATTTAAGATATGTATTCTCTGGTTAGAGAAGAGAGGTCGAAACCATTTGCTCTCAGGTGTCCTTGGTTGGGGAAGATAAGGGCTTGCAATTTACAAGCTGGCTGCAAGCTGCCTAAACTGTTTGACCGTGTTTAATTTTCTTGTCTCTGTTTCCTAATTCCAATTGCCCAGGAATTTTCCTAGCTTCTTACTATTCTGCCACAATATAGTATTTGTCTTTCTCTGTGTGACTTATTTCACTTAGCAAAATACCCTCTAGGTCCATCCATGTTGTTGCAAGTGGTAGGATTTTATTCTTTTTTATAGCTGAGTCATGTTCCATTTTATACAGGAATTGGCAAAAACAGATCTACAGTTGAAAAACACAGAGTTTATTTAACCATTGCATTATTTTTCATATGAACAACTGTAAATCTACTTTTTCCTACCCCTGTATATTCACCACTTCTTTAACCATTCATCTGATGATGGACTCTTAGGTCACTTTCATATCTTGACTATTGTAAATAATGCTGCAGTGACTATATAGGTGTATATGTCTTTTCAATTTGGTGTTTGTGGTTTCAGATAAATAACCAGAAGTGGAATTGCTGTTTTATAAAGCAATTCAATTCCTTTTTTCGTGTTTTGAGGAATCATTGTAGACATTCATTCCTTCCGTAAAACAAACTGATAAATTCTCCTTGTGACCCTCAAAGGGATAGAGAGTTAGAAACATCGATGAGAGAGAAACATTGACCAGCTGCCTCCTGCACACCCCCTACTGGGGATGTGCCCGCAACCCAGGTACATGCCCTTGACCGGAATCGAACCTGGGACCCTTCAGTCTGCAGGCCGACGCTCTATCCACTGAGCCAAACCAGTCAGGGCTCTTATGTCTCTTTCACTCTTTATCACAGTGGTTCTAAAACATCCTCGGTAGTGATAATTGTCAATTAAAAAACAGCTTTAATTTATTTTGGCATAATTATTTAACTAGAGTGAAATTACAGCAATGTTAATGTATGACACTTGAGTTTGAGTGTGGCATGGTTCAATGTTTATCTGAAAGTTCTTTTCACTGAGTCTAATCACAAAAGATATATAGAGCTTGTATTATAGCAAACCCTTGTTTTATACACAGGTAAAGTGGAATCATGCAGACACATTGAATGTTAAAGAAGCATAAGAATTATTTGATTAAATTATTTCCTACCTTTGGATTTTGGTTTCTTTATGTGTTTTAACTCCTGCTCTTCTAAAAATCAATTATTAAAATGCAAAAAATTGATTTGGAAGGTGTGAAAGGGGAGTTGCGTTAATGAGCAAATCAATGACATATTATTGCACACTGAGATTTTTATACTTCTGACTCCTTATGCCTAAAATCCCAGGATGTAAATAATGGCAATCCAGATTTCCCTAGCAAAGAAATCAGGATATAGAACAATTAGGTTAATTTGGGCAATAATTCATGTAATTTTGAGTATTTGAGTGTTATAATGAAGTAATAAATAAATAACACTGAAACAACCAAAAATTTATAAATGAGAATTTTATAAGAATTGAAATGATTTAATGTTCTGTTTGTTCTTTGATTTCTCTTAGGTAATTTATATCATAAAACATTGTTACAAGTGAGAAAGCAAGCATTTCCCAGAACACTCATATTGTAGAGATTTTTTTTTATCTTGTCCATTCATTTTTAATGAATAACATTGAGTTGATTTGCTGTTTTTCCAATGGAATATCACACATAAATATATAAAGTGTAATAGTCTTAGGTCATTCTCTTGTTGATTTTACAATTGTTAATTAAAGTGCTATGTTAGTAAAATATGAAGGCCTTCTGGCAGGGGAGTGATTTTACCAAAATCATTCTATATAAAGATTTTGATTAACATTTTTAATACAACATACAAGGTATTTTAACATATTTGTGCATTTATAGATACATAGCTAATGAAATAGAACCTATTTTTATAACTCTATGGGCTATAATAGCTGTATAAATATCTATATATCTATATCTATATCTATATCTATATCTATATCTATATCTATATCTATATCTATATCTATATCTATATCTATCTATATCTATATCTATATCTATATTAGAGGAGGCCTGGTGCACGAATTCATGCACGGGTGGGGTTCCTCGGCCTGGCCAGTGATCAGGGCCTATCAGGGCCGGCTGGCCAGAGGGAGAGACCACGGGATGTTGGCTGAGCATGGAAGGTTGCTGTGGGAGCACACTGACCACCAGGGGGAAGCTCCTGCATTGAGCGTCTGCCTCCTGGTGGTCAGTGCGCATCATAGCAACTGGTCAACTGGTCCTAACGGCTGCTTAAGGTTGCAAAGAGAGAGAGAGAGAGAGAGAGAGAGAGAGAGATAGATACATAGATATATAGATATATAGATATATAGATATATAGATATATAGATATATAGATATATAGATATATAGATATATAGATACATAGATAGATAGATAGATAGAGATATAGAGATAGATAGAAAGGCAGTGACTGTGATGACCGAAATGACCATTCGACCGATCACCATGTGGTGCTAGCATAGATGCATAGACGATACAGGTAAAGTCTATGAGTGAACTAAGAATGAACAAGACAAATGCTTACCTTCATGGAGCTTGCACTGTAAGAAGGTTAGGTCAGGGATGAGAATTCAAAATTGCCACCAGCACAGACCTGAGGTGCCACTTTTCACAGAGGCCAGAGATACATCCAGTAGCGGACTGGGGGCATGACTGAAGGGCTGGCCCGGACTTGAAGGAGGGGCTGTTCTGGATTTCCCAGAGGAGCCAATGGCTGCCTAGGAGGCGGAGCTTTTGACTCTGACTGGCCTAGAAACCGACCAATCAGAACAAAATCTGGGTGAACTGTGAAGGCAGAACCTGAGGTGGGGACTGAGGAGGGGTTTTAAGAGCAACAGCTGTTTGATGTAAGGTGTAAGAAAGCGGTTCAGCCCTAACCGGTTTGGCTCAGTGGATAAAGCGTCGGCCTGCGGACTGAAGGGTCCCAGGTTCGATTCTGGTTGTGGGCACATCCCCAGTAGGAGGTGTGCAGGAGGCAGCTGATCAATGTTTTTCTCTCATCGATGTTCTTAACTCTCTATCCCTCTCCCTTCCTTTCTGTAAAAAAATCAATAAAATATATTTTTTTAAAAAGAAAGCGTTTCAATTTTTTAATAACCAGTTTGGCAGTATAGTGCATATGGCTGGCTATCAGTCCAGATATAGGGATTATGTATTTTTGTCTGCCAAGAGCATCTCCTCCTGCTGAAAAAGGCCTTTCACCCCCATTTAAGCAATTCTATCCTATATGATCTATCTATACTAATAAAAGGGTAATATACTAATTAGACCAGGTCAACGGGCCATCTTCCAGACGTCCAACTTCCTTCTGAACAAAGCCATGGTGGTGAAGGCCAAGGCAGAGGCAGTTAAGGGCAATCAGGCCAACAAGGGAGGGCAGTTTGGGGCGAGATCAGGCTGGCAGGGGGTTAGGGGTGATCAGGCTGGCAGGGGAGGGAAGTTGGGGGCATTAGGCAGTCAGGCAGGTGAGTGGTTAGGAGCCAGTAGTCCTGGATTGTGAGAGGGATGTCCAACTGCCAGTTTAGTCTCAATGCCTGCTGGATCGGGCCTAAATTGCAGTCAGACATCCCCCAAGGGGTCCTGAATTGGAGAGGGTGCAGGCTGGGCTGAGAGACACCACTCCCATGCATGAATTTCATGCACCGGGCCTCTAGTTTAAATATAAAACCTGTTCACCTGCCCAGTATGCCTGATACTCTTTCTGCCATAAGCATCTGCCTTTTTCACTTTACACATTTATTTTGTTTAAGCAATATCTCTTAGCCATGATACAAATTGATTAAAATCTCATTTCAGCCTTTCTGGAAAAAAAAATGCATATTCAACTGGTGTTTGTGAAGATATTAATTATTAAGTGATTTTTTTTCTGACAATACTATCTTATTTCTGACTGTAGATAAGATTTGTTTTAATTCTCCCCCAAGTGTATGATTGATATGTTTTTTTATTGATACTAGAGAGAGAGGAAGGGAGAGAGAGAGAGAAAAATTGATGTGAGAGAGAAATATTGATCAGTTGCCTTCCATGTACACCCGGAAGAGGAATGGAACCCACAACCTAGGTATGTGTCCATATCAGGGTTTTAAACCCACAACCTTTCGTCTTAACACTACAACCAACTGAGCCACCCCACCAGGCAGATAAGATTTTTTTTAAAGACCTATAGGTCTCTTAACATTATTAAATTAAAATAATTAAGTTAATTATGACATTATATTAAAATATTGAAAATAAGACCAATCATAATTATATTGCATATTCATATCAAATACAATATACTGTGGTCATAATATATAGTTAACTCATCAAGGATAAACTTTATAATATTGCTTCAATCTAAATGGGGAGAAGAGAAATCATATTGATGTAGGGAAATACTCACATTTCTAACTAAAATCAGCTGTTGGCTTAAATTAACTTATTGTGGCTTGCTAATAATATATTTTAATGTCTACACATTTTTTAAAGATAGTATATATCTGAGAATATTCCAAAGACATATAGATGCACTTATATTAATGAGTATGTAGTTTATCTTGATATTAATAAGCATCATTATGGTATTTTTATCTAGTAAGTACACTAACTTATATGCCAGAGATCAACATCTTAATTCTTTCAGTGGAGGTTCATCAGGAACAGATATTTCTAAATGGCAATATTCTGAAGAGGTCTCAAAAATTGATGTTTATAAAAAAAGAAAATTTTTAGAGGCGTTCTAAAAATGGAAATTTTTAAAAGACAACAAAAATCTTAGAGAACTAGTGACTATATAATAAACCAAAGAGAGAATAAGTGAACATAAAATAAGTTACATAGAAGTCTCATTATGGTTGCCAATGGGGTCATCACTGAAAAGTGTTCTTAGGGAGTCAGATACAAGTTGGATGGTATACAGAGAACAAAGAAAATAAATGTTGGTTATAAACCATATCTTTGGGTATACTTAGCATCAAAAGCTTGAAGGAATACATTGTGTTTTCATAGGACATCATGTTCTCTCCCATTATACAATATTAACACTTGATTATCTTGAATGGGAAGAAATATGACTCCAAAAATATTGAAGATATTCAGCTAAAGGTTTTTGATAGGTGAAAATTTGGATCACATCATTTGTGACACAATAATCTCTTCTTTAAAATTTACCCCCTTCATTAAATTCCTCATCCTACTAGCTGATATAATTTTTTAAAGTTTTTATCAATTTGTTCTAAATCATTAACATTTGAGATTTTAGGAATAAAGTAATTGGATAAATTTGATAGGAAAAAATACTGCTTCATTCTTAGTTTAATTTGAAATTTTTAATTACTGATAATTTATAGCATTTTCTATACTTTTAATGTTATTATTTTATCTTCTATCAATTTTTTCTTTATGCTTTTTGCCTATTTTTTTCATTGAAATTATTTCCCTCCTATTCAATTATAGGGTTTCTCGAGGGCCCCGGGCGCAAAAATTTGTGCACTCGGGCAGGGGGGTTGTCCCTCAGCCCAGCCTATGCCCTCTCACAGTCTGGGACCCCTCCGGGGATGTCCACCTGCTGGCTTAGGCCTGCTCCCTGGGGAATAGGGTCTAAGCTGGCAATCAGACATCCCTCTGGCAGCCTGGCAGCCCTCGGGGGATGTCCACTTGCCAGCGAGGAGCAGGCCTAAGCTGCAGTTGGACATCCTTAGCACTGGAGGCAGAAGAGGCTCCCACCACCACCGCTGTACTGGCAGCCATCAGCCTGGCTTGTGGCTGAGCAGAGCTCCCCCTGTGGGAGCGCACTGACCACCAGGGGGCAGCTCCTGCATTGAGCATCTGCCCCCTGGTGATTAGTGTGTGTCATAGTGACCAGTCATTCCCAGTCGTTCTGCTGTTAGGGTCAATTTGCATATTACCCTTTTATTATATAGGATAGAGGCCTGGTGCATGGGTTGGGGCCAGCTGATTTGCCCTGAAGGGTGTCCCAGATCAGGGTGGGGATCCCACTGGTGTGCCTGGCCAACCTGGGTGAGGGGCTGATGGCTGTTTTCAGGCTGACCAAGGCCCCCAGTGGGGACCCTCACCCCATGAGGGAGTGTCCAGCCTGGGTGAGGGGCTGATGGCTGTTTGCAGGCTGGCCACAGCCCCTTCAGGGTGGGGGTCCCCTGAGGTGCCTGGCCTGCCTGGGTGAGGGGCTGATGGCTGTTTGCAAGCTGGCCACGGTTTCCTGCCACCCAAGCTCCTAGTGGAGGCTGGCTGGAAGCAGGTATCTGGGATTTATTTATCTTCTATAATTGAAACTTTGTGACCTTTAGTGGGAAGCTTGGCTTCCTCCATCGCCGGGGCAACCGAGCCTCCTGCTTGCTCCAGCTCCGAGGCTGCCTACCGCCATCTTGGTTGGGTTAATTTGCATATAGTTGCTCTGATTGACTGGTGGGCGTGGCTTGGGGCATAGTGAAGTTACAGTCAATTTGCATGTTTCTCTTTTATTAGATTAGATTATTTAGTAATACTTTTAATTGTATGTTATATTTATTTCTCATGTTTTTCCTGGTTTGATTACTTTGTAAAGTATTTGTTCTTTTGAGGTGCATGTTTATTTTAATTTGTATAGTTATTAGTTATTTTTATATCTTTCCTGTGAAATAATACACTTTCTCTTATGTTTAGAAAACATCTTTCTATGTAGAGACTATATAATTATTCAATGTCATTTATTCTTTGTTTTTTGGTGCAATTATCTTCTAAATAGCCTTCTTAAAATCTCATTTTTACTCTTAGTGGCACTATCAGCTTTGGGTTTTAGTCTTAATTCTCTAGTCATTTTCAGATATTCCAAGATTTCTCTTCCTCATCCTGCCCCTAAACTTTCTGCTGCTATTCCCTGGGATTCTATCTTTGGCCCATCTTTCTTTTATGACCTGCACCAGATGAATGATCTAATCTATAGATATGCATTCATTTATTACTTATACAAAGACTTCTCAGCTATGCATTTTCTACCTAGATATCTATTCTATGTTTCAAAACTATAATTTATAGCTTAACATGCACCTACCTCAGAAGTTTCTAATGAAAATCATCATATCCATAGTCTTAATCCATCCCCTTCCTTGATAAAGATACTAGCTCTCCTATATTTCTTTTTTTTTTGAAATGTACAAATCCCTCTATAACCAAGATTTTTCTTATCTTCACAGCCTCAATTCCTACATTAGTTTGAAGGTATTTATAATTTTTAAACAGAAGAGACTATTTCATATTTCCTTTCCTCTGGCTGCAGTCATCTTTCTATCTGGAATTATTTTATTCTCATGAAATTTTCTCCAAGCCCACTTTAGGCTAAATATCCCTCATCTGTGCTCCTATCAGACCATGCACATGTTTGTTTGTTTGTTTTCTTACTTTTTTAGCATTTGTCAAAAATTACTGATTACCATTTTAGCTTATGTTTCTAAGCCTTAATGTAAAGGATGTTTCTTAAAAGAGGAATTATATCGTTTTACTTTATTTTCCAGTGCTATATGATAGGTACTGAGTGATATATGCAATGAATAAGTAGGTGTTGAATTAAATGGAATTGAAAATGGACAGAAGTCTATGAATACAGTTACCACGCTTCAGTAAGTCTACAAATCCTGAGCCAGAATTAAATAAAAGAGATAATGGGCTTACTCAGATCCAACCATCAGTTGCATAAAAGATGCTCAGAGGGTATATTTTTTAAGTTTGAATACTTTGTGGATTTGAGTTGTACAGTAGAAAATTACTTTAGAATTATGTTAGAAATGTATGATTGTGGATGGGGAGTGAAAAATAACTAAATATTAGAATAAGAACAAAGAGTAAAAGAACATTAAGAATTAACATGGGAATTTAAATTGAGAGAAAAAAAATGGAATTTCTCCTTTAATCATAATGTGAAATCTTGAAAGTTTTAAGTGATAATAGTTCACTTATAACTTTGTATCCAAATGAGATACAATTACAACAATTAAAAGTAATGCTCTTTAAAACCATTAGTTAAGATTCATATATTTAATTAGCCATTTTGTAGCAAATTAAACTTTAAACATATTACCTTTGGAACAAAATCTGAACTGTATGAAGTATTTTCCTCTTTTTCAGTTCCTGTATTCTCAGTAAAAGTCTTTCCTAGGTATTCTTGTTTGACAAATCCTTGGAAATGCCATAGTGGATTTTCTATGGTACATGTTGACCTATAAATAATGAAGAGAAAAAAAAATCCTGGAATGACATTAAGGAAATGGAGATAGTAATCTTGATAAGTTACTGGTACCTCCCCTTTTTGATACAGCATTTTAAAGTCTATCGGGATTATGGAATACTTTTATTGTTGAACAGAGAGTAATAAGGGACAAGGATATTTGCTAGAGCAGAAACTTGGAAAGAGCCTCTATAAAGAAGCCTAAAAGGAGTCCCAAAATAACAAAAGAAAATGATTGATCAGATAATATAAGAGATCAATTATGGTTTGACGGCAGTCATGATTTCATCCAACAGGGGTTTCAAATCCAGAAACAAATTGGAGGGAAATATTAAAACATTGACAAAGCTGCAAAGAGCCTGACAAGTAGTGAAGAAAGTCAAGAGAGAAATGAATTCAGGGAACGTTGGATAATAATGAAAAATACTGGGAATAACTACATATATAAGATGCAGAGTGCTGTACATGAATTACTTAACTATACATCAAGAGGAGTTATGCATTAATTGTAGAGTTATTTTTGTTCCCTTCTAATTCACTCTAGTGGAAGTCTTTCTGAAACAAAATATGTATTGTTTCCTAAGTTTTTAACTATTCAACTCTAATTAATGTCTGGTAATTCTCAACTGTATTCTTGCCCAAACAACTTAGACATAGCAGAGCTAGGAAAAGATATTGTATAGGTAAATCTTATGCATAATTTAAGCAAGTAGTGGTGCGAAGAGTGATTTTGGAGTCATGTTAGGAAAGTATTAAACATGGGGTTGAATTGATACACAGAGGCTGTTGAGTGTCCAGAAGCCTTGAATTTTGCAGGGTAAATTTGGAAAGTGATGCCTACAGATAGCAAACTTGAAGTCATTTAATTTGTTTTTCAATTGTGTTTTGTGCTAAAAAAAACAAACAAAGAATTACTAGCACTTAGGCATTTCATATAATAGGACAATATAAAGAAGCTAACTGTATATAAAATTGATCCAGTCAAGCACTGGGGATTCATGGATCCCTTTGCGTTAGATCTGTTGGAGACATAGTCTGTCTTCCTATGAGAGTAAATTAAAAACAGTATATTAAGTTACCCATTATTAACATGGGGATGATGGAATAATATGCCATACATACTAACTAGTAGCATCTTTTAGAATGTCTACATACTTCTTCACTGTGGTCTTAGTTACCACAGAAAATAAACAAAGGAAAATTCTATTCAGTAATCTCTTGTGTGATCTAAGCAAAAATAGAAATTATGTTTATTTAGCAGCAAAGTGTGTGCATGTTTCCAGAGTCCTCTGACTGTTCATAAACTCACTCACTGAATATTTGGCTACATTCCAACTGTATCTAGAATTTACAGCTTTTCTGCACCATATGGACTTTAAGGCCTAGAATCAAAAATCCAACAGGAAAACCAAAAGAAAACTGACTAGAATTTTAAATCTTGAACAATGAATAGAGTCATGGGATTTGTGGTATAAATGCTGCAGAAAATAACTTTTGGATTTTTTATTCCAAAAAAATAAATATACCGGCTTGCCCTTTCAAGGAGATCCTGAAGGATGCATGTGCCAGGGTAATGTATGCTTGTATACATATAATGTATGTATGTTAGATATAATATTGTTTTGAAAAGTGCAAGATAAAAAAAAGATTTTCACTTACAATTCATGCAATGGAACTCAAGTCTTTCATGTATAATTTAAGGGCTATTGTTAACTGGGGTTTTTTTGGTTACTGTCTTCTGAAATGCTTATGTATGCAAAACCATTTAATTCTACACATTTATCCACGAATTGCTTGTGTGAACACAGTTGTTCATAGTTTAATAAAATAGATACTTGCTTCTTAGGAAGTAGATTCAAATATATTAAGTAATTATGATGTCTGTACAATATAGCAGACAATAAAACTTTGGCCAAGGAAATTATGCCTGACAATCAGAAGCTTTTTGTTTTCCCAAGATATGTAATCTGGGGAAACCATTTAGAATAATATTGTCCCAACCTATTAAAGTATATCAATTTCAAACAAAAGACTAAAATATCTTTATAATCTAATGATGCATAGCAATTCTTACAATTCTTAGTCTTTTTGTTTGTTTTATTTTGTTTTTCCTTTCTTCCTTTTGAATCTAGAACATTTACTTTTTCAAAAATGTGACAGAAGTGAATCAGTCTTGGGCATAATTCAGGGATGAAATAGGATTTGATTTTTTCATTTTTATTTTTCTTCTTTAAAAAAATAATTTCAGCAATGATGAGCACCATGCAGACTTAGAAGTGTTAATGATGATGATTTTATTTTTAAAGTGGACACATCTTGCCATAGTATTTTAAAGTTAGTTGAATTTCCTTTTTATTCTCTTGTTAAGTTTAAATAGAATCACTTTGTAGGTAGAGCCCCTTAAATGCTTAATACATTTCTGGTTACCAGGGTGACAGATTATGGTCATCTCCTACTACCATAGAAACAAGGCTACAACAACTGTAAATTGCTTATAATTTTTTTCATTCTAACATATTGCATTCACACTTATATGAATGGAAATGTATAAAGACAAGTGTGGTCCATACTGCTTTACAGAGTATCAAATCTTAAATCACTATGATTTTAAATGTAAACTCACTTTAAAATGAAAAAAAAAAACCTCTGTATTTTTTTATAATCTTCCAATATTTATAAAATTGTTTAAAAATGTGAAGTTTTCATTTTTTCCATTTAGACTACTAATGTAATCACTCATATATTCATTCCAAAAATTGTAATTGTTTACAAAAAACCCAGTTAAGTTCTCATCTCTTGGATGTAAAATAATAAAATAAAATAAAATAATAAAATAAAATAAAATATAGAACATGTGAAGCACTTAGTGTAACACGTACTTTATTTTAAGTTAAAGAATGGGTTTAGCCCTAGCCAGTTTGGTTCAGTGGGTAGAGCACCAGTCTGCAGACTGAAGGATCCCGGGTTTGATTCTGGTCAAGGGCACATAACTCGGTTGTAAGCTCTGGCCCTGATTGGGGGCATGCGGGAGGTAACCAATCAATGTGTCCTCTTACATCAGTGTTTCTTTCTGTCTCTCCCTCTCCCTTCCACTCTCTTTAAATATCCTTGGGTGAGGATTAAAAAAATAAAAGAACGGGGTTAGACTTAAATAATATTTAATAGAATATGAACTTGAACATGTCACTTTATCATTTTAAGTCTCAATTATTCATTCCCAAAAGGAGGCTAGCAATAACACTGTTCCATCAATCTCATTTGTTCTGAAAGTCAAATGGAATAATGCAAGTGAGATTATCTTACATTTGATAAAGTTTTGCAAATATTAATAGTAAACTTTCAAGATCATAACATACAAGGGCAGGTTAGTCAAGTATATACATTATCACAATTAAAGTTAATAGGACATTGCTTTTGTGATGTGATTTATAATAAGGAATATATATTCAAATATGTATATATAAATATGTAAAATAAGAAATCTCTATCTCTATATATTTATACTTATCTACACTAATAAAAGAGAAACATGGTAATTAGCGTATGACTGCTACCCTTCCCATTGGCTAATCAGCATATCCTTATGCAAATTAACTGTCAGCCAAGATGGCGGCCGGCAGCCAGGCAGCTGGAAGCAAACATGAGGCTTGCTTGCTCCAGTGACTGCAGACGCCAACGTTCCCCGCCTGCCTTGCCGGCCTCTGAGCTGGCAGTTTGAAACATTCTAACAAATATAGAAGCTAAACAAAACCCCAGAAACCAGCTTTCAGCCGGCCAGGATCTCAGAGCTGAAGTTATACATTGTTTCGATTATAGAACGGCAAACAAACCAGATACAAAGCCTCAGAGCTAGAGCCAGAGCTAAAGCTGGCCCAGAATAAAATAAAAAAAAGAGAAAAAAAAGGAGCGGTTGGGAGCTTCAGTCAACAACCACCAGCCTGAAAGCAGCCCTCAGCCCCTCACCCAGACTGGCCAGGCACCCCAGTGGGGAC
>NW_005871222.1:1876899-1879420 GCF_000147115.1 Myotis lucifugus
GGATCAGCATGACAGGGGGCAGCGCCCAAACCCCTGATCGCCCTGCAGCTCTGTGTGTGACAGGGTGAGGCGTCCCAACCCCCTGATGGGCCTGCTCTGTGTGTGACAGGGTGCGGCGCCCCAACCCCCCCCTGCTCTGTGTGTGACAGGGTAGAGACATAACCTCCCCATCGGCCCTGCCCTGAGTGTGACAGTGGTGGCGCCCAACCCCCTGATCCGCCCTGCTCTGTGTGTGACAGGGGGCGGTGCCCTAACTCCCCTATCGGCCCTACTCTGTGCATGACAGGGGGGAGCTCCTCAACCCCCTGATGGGCCCTGCTCTGTGCGTGACAGGGGGGAGCTCCTCAACCCCCTGATCGGCCCTGCTCTGTGCATGACAGGGGGGAGCTCCCCAACCCCCTGATGGGCCCTGCTCTGTGCGTGACAGGGGGTGGCGCCGCAACCTCCCCATCGACCCTGTCTTGAGAGTGACAGGGGGCGGTGCCCCAACCCCTCAATCGGCCTGACCCTGAGCGTGACTGAGGGTGGCATCGCAACCTCCCGATCCGCCCTGCTCTGTGCATGACAGGGGGCGGCGCCCCAACTCCCCAATCAGCCCTGCTCTGAGCCCGACCAGGGGCTGCACCTAGGGATTGGGCCTGCCCTCTGCCACCCAGGAGCAGGCTTAAGCCAGCAGGTCGTTATCTCCTGAGGTGTCCCAGACTGCAAGAGGGCACAGGCCGGGCTGAGGGACCCCTCCTCCCCTCCCTGAGTGCACAAATTTTTGTGCACCGGGCCTCTAGTAGATATATATATAGAGAGAAGACATAGATAAACATAAATATAGAGATAGAGATAGAGATAGAGATAGAGATAGAGATAGAGAGAGAGAGATAGAGATAGATATATGATAAAGCTTCTAATTTCTAGCTCAGAGCTTCTAAAACCTTTGAAATTTCCTAAGTGTTGAGAGAGATAAAGATATCTCTTGTAATGTTAATGATGTGACATGGACCACACCTAGGGTTGGGACTGGTTGTCAGGAAAATCAACCATGTGAATATATCCTTAGAACTATCAGACCTACCCACCTAACCTCAGGGGCTGAGGGTTGAATCATTCTTCAATGGCCAATCATTTAATCAATCATGCCTGTGTAATAATGCCTCCATAAAAACCCAAAGGGATGGGACTGGAAGAGCTCTGGCTTGGTGAAAATGTGGAGATTCAGAAAGGGCAGAGCACTTGAAAAGGGCATGGAAGCTCAGAGCCCTTCTCCGTATGCTTCTTTTCCATTTGGTTGTTCCTGATTCATATCCTTTTATAATAACCTGGTAATCTAGTAAGTAAAATGTTTCTCTAAGTTCTGTGACCCAATCTTGCAAATGAATGAAACCCAGAAAGAGGCTCCTGGGAACCTCCAATCTTCTAGCCACTTTGTTCGAAGCATAGGTAACGACCTAGCCTTGTGATTGACATCTGAAGCAGAATTCAGTCTTGTTAGAGTTGGGTTAATTGTACTGGTTACATAGGTAGCTAGATATTAAGGAAGGAAGCAAAGGTAATTAGACACTGAGCCTATTGCTTCACCAGGAAGCTACCCCAGGGAATTGCTGCATTATTCCTCCAAGGGGATTAACACCCCTCCTTTTCCCCCATGCAGGAAGCACCCCCCCTCTGGTACCTGGTAATTGGGCAGAGCAGAGGGAGATAAGCTCATGCACAATAGAAGCCAACATGGCACAGGGGGAGGCCTGTCAGCCTAACCTAGGAAAGGGATCCTTGATCAAGGGGTTGACCCATCAGAAGCCCTGGAAAGCTTGGGAAGTTGATTCGTTATTTTGAAAAAGCACCTGCTCCTTCACAAACCCAAGATGATATAATCTGCAGGGGAACCGAAAGCAAAGTGCTTTCTCTCTCTCTGTCTTTGTCTCTCTTCCCAGAACTCATGCAACCATGTGGATCTAGAGGCCCGCAGCAGACAGAGCAGCTCCAAAGAACTAAGCTTCAATATGAAATGGAAACTCTGGACACTGGGCTTTGTTTTGACCTGGATGAAGACAAGATTGGACTTTTTTCCATGGCAAGACAGAGGGAGATGGGAAATTGGAAACCAAGAGGCAGTCTTCCTGAACAAATCTTGTCACACCACAATCTCCCATGCATGGGTTCTTGGAATGCTTTACTTTCAATACTGTAAAAGACTACAATTTCCACCGGCAATAGTAGTGGTGTCTGAAAATTGGTTGGCAGTGTGGGGGAACCCCTCATCACGTTGGGGATTGGGTATTCATGAGTAGGCAGCTAGGTAGACATGAGCTGGGAGAGGCAGCTGGGGCTTAGAGGGAGTAAGTGTGAGATGTGACAAACTGAAAATAGACAATGGAGGTGGCAGGCCCCTATGTGAGCAGGAAAGATTCTGAGGCCCCTTCAAGATGTGATCTGGGCAGTGGCAGTCTCAGCCCAGCTGAGTTGCCCACTCAGGTCCTCCTCTGAGTGTATTTTCTTTTCCTACAAATAAATCCTCCACCTGCTTTTGCTG
>NW_005871222.1:1880586-1885649 GCF_000147115.1 Myotis lucifugus
GCAAGAGAAGCATGGCTGGGAGAACAGTACTTTCCAAGTCTTGCAGTGACTGAGAAGAAGTAGGGCACATTAAAGGGACTGAAAGGAGACCAGTCACAACTGGAGACCAGAGAACAGTCAGGGAACTTGTGTTAAGTGAGGCAGTGGTGGAAAACACACAAAATCATATAGCACTTTGCAGGCCATGTTAATAATTTTTGGGCTTTATTCTTAGACAAATTGAGTTGGAAGTCATGGTGTGTGTGTGTGTGTGTGTGTGTGTGTATGTTGCATGTTCAAATTGTGTAACTCTGGTTTCTGTGTACAAGATAGGAAAACTAATTTTTATGAAATAAAGATAGATTATAGGAGGCCACAGAAGATAGAAGGAAACAGGTAAGAAGGATGTTCTTAATAGTCTAAGTAAGATAGATGAGAATTTGGGTTAATAATGCTGGTAACGATGGTGATAGAGGACTTTGGAGGTATGTATGGAATAAATTACAGAATTCAGTATTTGTGAAAACTTCTCATTCCTTATAAACACTACCTACCATTACTTAGAAGAAGAAGATGTTGCAAACATTTTTTTGCAGCTTGTGATTTTTCTTTTGATTTAAGAAAACTAATTTTTATGAAATAAAGAAACTGAAAATAAACTGAAAGGAGTAATCCATCATGAGAGAAGAAAGAAACAGAAGACATCACTGTCACAGGAGCAAAAAAAAAAGAGAGAGAGAGAGAATGTTAAATACAGAACCATTGTTGAAGGCTCCATGAAGGTAGGTGCTGAAGAACATCCCATAATTTAGTAACAAGCAAAATGATCATCAATGTACCAGTAGATGGAGAGAACCTGAGGACACATTGAGAAAGGTATCTGAAAGATGTGACTGAGCAGATATATTGGAAGACTATGTAAAAGAAAGGTTAAAAGTTGCTGATATTTCCCTTTGATATCTTCTTTTTATTTAGTCAATGAAATGGGAGGTCTGTGGATGTTTTCAAGATATTACTTATATTTTGAAAAAGCAACAGTAGATCATGGGATTGAAACTTGATGAGAGAACCAAAGGATAAGTTCATTCCCAAGGCTCTCAGCATCTCTTGGAAATATCCTCACTTCTGGTGATGTGGGAGGTTTGGACTCTAGAAAGTCTCAAGGTCCTCTTGGTAGAAAGATGAGTTCAGCTTTAAAAATATTCAAAAGAGAAGAGTCTTTGAATTGTGCTAAAAAATGTTTTTAAAAGTATAGTGTCTTTACGGTATTTTTACCCAAATTTGACACTGAGACATAAGAAAAGTTCATCAAGATGAGCTTCCAGTTGGATTGGAATTGGAGGAGACAGATATTTTAGGTAATGGCATAAAAGATTTAACACACTTGTCAATGGATAATTATTAACTATATACTCATGAAGATGCTGTAAGTATTTAAAATAAGATATGAGATATATTTGTCTTTTCCGGTGATATATATTTTGGTTCAGAGATAGGCACATGAATATGAAAACAATATTATGTTAGTTTATGAGTGCAATAAATGGCACAGACAGGAACTAAAAAATGGTATTATAGAGTTTAATGTTTTAGTAGTCCTCCTGGAACTAAACAATCCACTTCAATGAAAAGACTTTTCAGTTATTTATTTATTTTTGTATATTTCAATATCAATTGCCTTTTTTTGTGTTTCTCAATATGCAAAGGGTCTCCTTAGGTAGCTTCAGGGTACACTTGTAAAGTAAGTAGGATTTCAGTGAGTTGAATAGATGTCATTAGCACAAAAGCAGGCCAAAGATCAAAAGTAAGCACTTTTTAATAGTAAAAAGTGACACCACACTGTTTGATGTAAAATTTTGAGACACATTTAGAAACTGTTCGCTTAAATTAAGGAACATTTATAAACACTTTAGAAATTTATTGTGGGCTGTGATGTTAATTTCCCTGGTGATATTTAAGTATCCCATATATGCTTGTTACAGTTTTCTTCCTGTAGCTCTGATGAGAAAATCTGTTAAAATTGACCTTTACCACCTGTTATTGTTTTAGTGATGACAGATTGTGTTCCAGGCACTGTGCTAGAGGCTGATAGGCAGGCAGACATGCATCTTCTTCTGATAGAGCTAATAGAACAACATGAATTAGGAGATTCCGAAACTTGAATGGTAAGTTTATTTATTTTCTTTGACGATAAATTACTATATTTTACCTCTTAGATCAAGAACATAAAGATTTTGTTTTAATTTTCTCTCTAAGTCATTAGTTATAATCATTATATTGTGGGTGAAAAGAGGGGTTCTCTGGAAATTAGACTCACAGGGTGATCTGATCAAAAATTCCTAACTGGGCTGTTCATGGTGGGGTAGTTAAGCCACACACCCATAACTTCTTTAGTGAGAGGTTTTTAAACAGGCCCTGTCTACTGTTGATATGCATCTAGGTTAACAAAACTTTGCGATGTTAGAAGTGGTATCTCTGGAAGGCATCACCATCCTTAAGAAAGCACATAATCTTGTCAACTATCCTATAATCCAATCCCTGTCTTGCTTTCTCCCACCTTCCTATAATCTTTCTTAGATTTCCTTCTCAATCTCAGTGCGTAAAACTAGCTGCAATACTATTATTCTCAGGAGCATTTGAGATGTTGCTCTTTGCCATTATAGTTATTGTCAGTTTGGCTCTAATAAAATCTTATAAAAATTCTCTACATTTCTGACTGTGTCTACATAGACAATATCCAGAAGTTAAATGCTTTAAAAAAACTATACTGTTTCACTATATTTTAAAAATCTAATTCTATCTGGGGATATTGCATAGACCATTAACTCAAATATTGTTTCCTCCATGGACTAGTGAGCATGGGTGATATGTTATGCAAAAAAACAAACAAACAAACAAACAAAAACAACAATAACAAAATAAACCCCTATTTTCTGAATAAACAACTCTACGTTCAGAAGATATATTATTTAGGACTAAGTAAATTGCTGACTCTGGACACTTAACTGGAAGCCTAAAACATTTAGCATCTTTATAATGGGTCTTACCTAAGCCAGTGGCCTAAAGGTAAAAATAGATTAAGAGACAAAGAGCATAAAATAGACAGGAGTTCACCCTAGCTGGGTTGGTTCAGTGGATAGAGCTTCGGCCTACAAACTGAAGGGTCCTAGGTTCGATTCCAGTCAAGGGCACATGTCCGGGTTGTGGGCTCGGTCCCCAATAGGGGGCATGCAGGAGGCAGCCAAGACAATCAGCAATTCTCCTCATCATTGATGTTTCTATCTCTCTCTTCTTTTCCCTTCCTATCTGAAATCAGTAAAAAAATATATTTTTAAAAAACGAATTCATGAACTAACTGGCTTTTTCACTCAGGAGCTAGATTGTTTTTGAAACTGACACTTATCACGCATTGTTTCCAACTTGCTCAATTGGATAAATCCTGAGAGGTCTCACAACTTAATCTTTTTTCCTATTTTTACAGGAATTCCTGGTTCATATGTTGCCAACATATCTGACCCTAACTGATGTCTTCAGATGTATTAGAAACTGACATCACCTGACCAATGCTGCAACCAACTGAATGGTTTCACCCCCAAAGCACTGTAAAGTACATGTCTTGTTACCCCTCAAATATTTTTCCTTTGTTACAACTTATTGTTGCCCTAAGTTGAAATTTGGAATTGCCTCTTGTCTGCAGAAAGCACAGTGATGTAGCTTTAAGTTGCCTTGTTCTTCAGAATAACCTCCCTTTCCCTTGGATTCTGGCATTTGATTAAATGGAGTTATGTCAAGAAAATCTGAGAGGCTATCAAATTAAAATGTACACAGTGTTCCTTCATTGATGCACACCAAAAATTGAGGCATTCTTGGTCAAGGAGATGACTGTGGAACCACAAAGCCACTTCATTTTTTCCCTTCTTTCTAACTTCAGTTTGCTTTGTGCAAATCAACAAGAGATGAAAACTGGTAGATCACTGGCCAAATACTTTTATTGTTGGCTGGAAAATGATCTGTGATTTAACTTGACAATCTTATTTTTTCCTCTGATTCTACTTTCAGGAACTAATCTAGGCATTATCTGATGGAAACGAGTAAGTGGGTTTACCTGATTTTTCTGATAAATATAAATATAGATTGCATTATTTCTCTGTTTATATACCTCCTTAGTAATTTTCAAAAGGAAAATTTTAAAACTTTGTGTAAGGTTTTATAAAACACAAAAGAATAGCTGGGAACCACTAAACACACACGGTAAAGAACATATTTAAATTCAGAAAAGTACATTTTGGCAGAATTTATAAGTCATGTAGGTTACATGTATTAGGTTTAATGTTAATGATAATTTTCTCTATCTAATGTTAATTATCAATTCCTCCATTCAGGAATTTGTATTTCCACCCTGATTGTGTTCAAGAATTCTAGAATATTTTTTCAAAAAAATTCTAGTCATCTGGCTTTCAATAAGGTTGACAGTTTCTGCTTTTAGAATGAAACTTAAACTGAATAGTATAATTATTTAGCAATAATTGTAAACTGTAATATATTTTATTAACTATAGAGTGTATTAACTATATTTACATTTCTCTCTTTTTTCAAAGTCTATTATAATTGCAAAAGTTATACAACATGAGTACTATAAAGCAACTAGCATTTAAGAGAATCATGTAATGTCATAATATATACAAACAAACTCAGCTTTATACAGCCATAATGGAAAGTGTTTTTATAAAGCTCCATGCATTTAAGAGGTTAAAAAACACTTCATAAGTGAATAATCCCTATAGTATCTGCCATTACTAAAAAATTCTTTCTCCTGGGCTCTTTCCTCTCATACTACAAAAATACCCACTGGAAGTGAACAGCTTGTCCCTAAGGCATTTGAACTTGCAATAGTCAGATGAGTAAGTACATTTTACGCTCATGCAGTTAGTAAAAATAAAGGTGTGATGAAATTGCGCTGGAATGTCAACCTTTTGAATTTTCATTCTAGCACTGCTTTGGCTTTATAAAAAAAAACTAGAGGCCCAGTGCATGAAATTCATGCATGGGGGCGAGGGGGGGGTAGGTCTTCCTCAGCCCAGTCT
>NW_005871222.1:1885767-1889235 GCF_000147115.1 Myotis lucifugus
CTGCCAGCCTGATCACCCCTAACACTCCCTTGCTCCTAACTGCCTCCCTGCTGCCTGGCCACCCTAACTGTCCTCCCCTGCTGGCCCAGTCATCCCTAACTGCCCTCCTTTACCAGCCTGGTTGCCCCTAACTGCCCTCCAATGCCAGCCTGGTCACCCACAACTGCCCTTCCCTGCAGGCCTGGTTGCCCCCAACTGCCCTCCCCTGTAGGCCTGGTCCCCCCCCAACTGCCCTCTCCTGCAGGCCATCTTTGACTACATGGGGGTGGCCCTCTTATGTGTTGGAGTGATGGTCAACTTGCATATCACCTCTTTATTAGATAGGATTATTTTAAAGGGATTTACAGTTTATATCTATAGTGATTCAGCCACAATCTCCTATACATAGTCACTAATGATGAAAAGCCACAATGGGCCAGTATGGCCATAAGTTTTTGTTTGCAGGCTTGATTTAGAATCAAAGCAGTCTTCTGGGCCTTGTAGTCTAGGCCAGGCTGGCTATCCATGTACTTGAACAGGAAAACAATAACAATAAAGACGACAGCTTTTCTCCACTATCAACTATAATTTTAACACTTTCTTCAATTATGAATATATGCAAAATCCCACAGTGGTATCAGCTAATCTATTGATGTTTAACAATAGAATGATGATTTTCTGTTGTTTTTACTTGTTGCAGATATCCTGAAATATCACTTACCACTACATTGAGGTTATGGTTAATAATAGAGTAACCACTATATTTTCTTACTTAATGTTTTTTTTTTAAAGCAAATATATTGCTATATAATAATTTTTAAACATTTTAGTAAGTATATTTTAATATAATTGACTTTTATTTTATTCATATGTATTTTATTTCATGGATTTAAATGGAATATTCTAGGCTTCATCAGATTGCTAAAGGACAGATTGCTTATGACACAAGGAAGTTTGAAAACTCTTGCCCTACACCCACATCTTAATCTTGGTTCTCATGACTTTTTCTTTGCTATTACCAAGGATCAAAGAAAAGGAAAGAGGCCTTAGCCAGTTTGGCTCAGTGGATAGGACCTGTGGACTGAAAGGTCCCAGGTTCCATTCTGGTCAGGGGCACATGACCGGGATACAGACTCATTCCCCAGTAGGAGCGTGCAGGAAGCAGCCAATCAATGATTCTCATCATTGATGTTTCTATCTCTCCCTCCCTCTTCCAAACTCTCTGAAATCAATACAAAAATTAATTTTAAAAAAAGACAAGGAAAGAGGAATCTAAGAAGAGATTAGCAAGTAAGGGAAGTGATTTACCTCATGAATTCAAGTGCTTGTCTAAGCTTGAATTCCTGAGAGTCCTTGGAAATCTGCTCACCTCCAAAATAAGAAGCATCTCAATTATATCTTGGGACTTGAGTCACATGAGAGACAAAACGCACAAAGGAATAAAGATCAAGAAAAATATTAAGATACAAACTGGAAGGGGGGTTTAGAAAGAGGTAATTGACTAAAAGTTTCAAAAAAAATTAGTTATCCCACATCCCCCAAAACATTGCTCCCTAACACCATAAACATGGCTCTGTCAAAGCAAACATTGAACTGGCCAAAGTTAAATAGGTGAGGAAGACTTTATTCAAGCTATTATAATAGGGGAGTGAGAAAACCTCACTGAAACAAAAGTTGGGAAACATTTCCAGGGTTTAAGTATTTAAGAGCTGAGGATGATTCTTAGGCCACCTTTCTTTGTTAATGGGTCTCTTACCTTCATGACAGGAGATAGTTTTAGTAGGTCTGCCTACTAAAGCTAGGGCCCTACCCTTCCACAGAAATTGTAAGATAGCGGCGTTATCTTCCTTAGTAAATATATTTCAAAGATGTAAATTCCAGGTTCTTGGGAAAAACATTCCAAGGTTGTAAAATTGGCAGAAAACCTTTAAAAGATATGCACCTCAAAGGTGAAATAAATACTTTATAATTACACATTTTCTAAGGTAAATGCTCTAAAGAAAGAGAGATCAGGGCCTAGAGTCACAAAGATGCCTCTGTATGGTGTGTGTGTGTGTGTGTGTGTGAGAGAGAGAGAGAGAGAGAGAGAGAGAGAGAGAGAGAGAGAGAGAGATTTTGGAATAATGGATGTGGATGCTATTTCTAAATAAATATAAATGGGAATGTTAATGAACATCAGCAAAACCAAAACCAAAGCAAGGAGCTATGGACATGATTGGAGTGCTTGAGATTCAGAAAGGCTCAAGAAAATGTTACTTTATATTTACTAGATACATTACTAAATAAAATTTACTAAATAAAATAATGTGGCTTGTCAACTGGTATAGGTTTTGCCAACCAGCTTTTTAAAAAATGGCCATTTCTTTTTCAGTCTGTCTCCAAAAAAAAAGGGTATGTCTTTCGATCTCAACATAAGTACTGAATATACCACAAAGGAGCAAGTAAATCCAATGTCATTCTTGATAAAATCATCAAATTTCAGTGCAAAGGCAAGAAGTGCCTTTTATTTTCTCCTGCAACAGGAACTGCAACCTAATTCTCATTCCTAATCACAGAATCAAAGGCTAGCCTTAGACCAACCCAGCACTTATTTTAAATCTTTCTATTTTTCTACCAAAACTAGCTTTTTTGACTTCCTACATAATTCACATTCATGATTAAAACCATTATTTATGAAATTGGGTATTTTTTGTTCGTCCATTCTATTCTATACTAGAGGCCCAGTGCACAAAAATTTGTGCATTCTGGGGGGTCCCTCAGCCCGGCCTATGCCCTCTTGCAGTCTGGGACCCCACAGAGGATGTCCACCTGCTGGCTTAGGCCTGCTTCCTGGGGGATTGGGCCCAAGCTGGCAGTCAGACATCCCTCTGGCAGCCCAGCAGCCCTCGGGGGATGTCCACTTGCCAGCGAGGAGCAGGCCTAAGCTGCAGTCGGACATCCTTAGTGCTGCTGAGGAGGCAGGAGAGGCTCCCGCCACCACCGCTGTACTGGCAGCCATCAGCCTGGCTTTTGGCTGAGCAGAGCTCCCCCTGTGGGAGTGCACTGATCACCAAGGGGCAGCTCCTGCATTGAGCATCTTCCCCCAGGTGGTCAGTGTGTGTCATAGTGACCAGTCATTCCCAGTCGTTCTGCTATTAGGGTCAATTTGCATCTTACCCTTGTATTATATAGAATAGAGGCCTGGTGCATGGGTAGGGGCTGGCTGGTTTGCCCTGAAGGGTGTCCTGGATCAGGGTGGGGGTCCCGCTGGGGTGCCTGGCCAGCCTGGGTGAGGAACTGATGACTGTTTGCAGGTTAGTCAAGCCCCCCAGTGGGGACACTCACCCCATGGGGGTTTGGCCAGCCTGGGTGAAGACCTGATGGCTGTTTGCAGGCTGCCCACACTGCCTTCAGGGTGGGGGTTCCCCACTGGGGTGCCTGGCTAGCCTGGGTGTGGGGCTGAGGGCTGTTTTCAACTGACCAAGCCCCCCGGTGCCCGAAGCTCTCATC
>NW_005871222.1:1890596-1902425 GCF_000147115.1 Myotis lucifugus
TACCTTTTCCCAGTCTGTAGCCCTATGTTTTTGTCCATGGACCCCAATTCTAAAAATTCCCTAAACCTGCTTTTGTTCCCCTAAAATTCCTGTTTCATTATTAAGCATTATGTTTCAGCTATTGTTATTATTACTACTAGTAGCCCGGTGCACAATATTCATGCACATTAAAAGGGAATTAATTAGAAGAAATATTTTATTTTATTTTATTTTACTTTTTTTATAAATATGTTTTATTGATTTTTTACAGAAAGGAAGGGAGAGGGATAGAGAGTTAGAAACATCGATGAGAGAGAAACATTGATCAGCTGCCTCTTGCACACCCCCTACTGGGGATGTGCCCACAACCAAGGTACATGCCCTTGACTGGAATCGAACCTGGGACCCTTGAGTCTGCAGGCCGATGCTCTATCCACTGAGCCAAACCAGTTAGGGCTAGAGGAAATATTTTAATATTGCTATTTGCCCTTTCTCTATAATAGAAGTGTCAGAGATGCAAGAAAATTAGTAAAATGTATATGGAAATCTTCCTCCTGTCAGAGTCTAGGGGATGCCATGGAACCCAGAGTCAAGTCTCTGCCCACAGGCATGCACATCGAAATCACATGAGATCCAGACCTGGCCAGCCCCACCCCCATTGGGCAAGATCCAGACCTGGCTGGCCCCACCTCCATCAAGCCCCGCCTGGCAGGGGGGTGCAGCCTGAGTTCCCCCATCAAGCCCCACTGGACAGGGAACACAGCCTCAGGTCCCTGCTGATCACTCTTTACAGCTCGTTATGGGAACCCTGCCTCCACTGTGGTTGCAGTCATCTTGTGACAACTTGATGTAGTGAGGGTCAATTTGCATATTACCTCTTTATTATATAAGATACTTATCTGAATCTAGGAAAAAGTAATACATTTGTGATTTCTGATACATGCAAATTTAAAGTTGAACTTTGAACAGGGGTGCCCCCCTCCTTTTTTTTATTCAGTCAGAAACTAAAACTAAAACCATGTCCTCCTTCCAAAGTATTACTTCTGCATGAGAATAAAAGATAGAAAAATGCTTGGAAAATGCCACCATGATATTAGTTTTCTTCTTTAGTCTGAGAACTGCTCACTCCATTATTTAAGACAGAAGTGGGTAGCAGGAAGAGAAGATGTTATGGTTTGTGTTTTCTCAATGTAAACTAAACTGCTGTTTTTTGGCAAAAAGGGGACATGCATTTCCATGACAAAGGGAGAGGTCTGCTTCCATTCAGGAATATAAATGGTTAAAAACAAGAGCCAGCTATTACTGACTCCAGGACTCTGTTGTGCAGAGAAAGCTCCTGGGTTCTTCTAATAAGAAAGATATACCAGAGCTTGCTGACAGGAACAGAGTGAGCCTTTGTTAGTCCTGGACTTTTCTGTCACTCACCCCTAGATAACATCAAGCACTGTGACAGGGACAAGGTGTATGTGACTGCTGCTCAGCAATGGGCACTTGCAAGTACCTAATTGAATTTCTCTCAGAGAGAAAAAGACTTTTTTAAAGTAATAATTGGTCAAGTAAAAATGATCTGCTAAGTGTTATCCAAAATTCTTCAGCTGTTAAAAAATAATGGGCCTTTATAGCTTTATAGATAAGTCTCAGCTTTTATCCTATGTTCAGTTTTCGCAACAAAATACATTACTGCTTGGTATGATATGCTTATGTGTGCTAGAGTAAAAATGTATTTTTCTAGTTTCTAGAACTTTATGGGAAATCTTCATCTGGGTGTTGCAGTTGTCACAACATTTAAATTAATAATTTAAAGTATTGTTTGCCACTGCCTTCCTAATTGTTGATGTATGTGTATGATCTGTAGTCACAATCACTTATACTTGCTAAAGTAATTTATGACAATGTTGAAATGCTATACTATCAGTCACAATGTGCAGTCAACATGCACTATTTTCAAGACATACCATATACATATAGCTTTGATTTGCCTGGAGGGACAGAAGGCTTTTTCATCATTATCATCAGTCTATCTCCAAATTTTTTTCTAAAATTTAAGCTTCCCATTTTGCATATATGCCTTTTCCCCCTCCCTCTGTGTATTGATATAATTAACTTTCCATTTGTGTTACTAAATATTGAAAATATGGACAGGTAAAAATCACAATATCTTTGTAATTTAGTAAGAGCAGATGGAGGTAGAAGTTTTCTGGTTTTGAATACCCTTTCATCGCAGGAAGAATAATGACTTCTGCTTTGTGTGAAAACTCATGTGAAGCAACTTGTACGTGTTTAATATCTGTGATGGTGCAGGTCTCATTATGTTATATTCATGTATGAGATAGGCACAATTAGAATTTAGGATATGATCAATTGTAAAACTACAGCAAATAAACAAGAGTTTAATTTTTTATTATCCTATATAATAAAGAGGTAATATGCACATTGACCATAACTCCAACACACAAGATGGCTGCCCCCATGTGGTCAAAGAAGACTGGCAGGGGAGGGCAGTTGTGGGCGATCAGGCCAGCAGGGGAGGGCAGTTGGGAGGGACCAGGCCTGAAAGGGAGCGCAGTTGGGGGTGATCAGGCCTGCAGGGGAGGACAGTTAGGGGAGACCCAGGCCTTTAGGGGAGAGCAGTTGGGGGGCAACCAGGGCCTGCAGGGGGAGGGCAGTTGGGGGGCAACCAGGCCAGCAGGGGAGAGCAGTGGGGGTGAACCAAGCCAGCAGGGGAGAGCAGGTTGGGGGAGAACAGGCCATCAGGGGGAGGGGCAGTTGGGAGGACCAGGCCCTAGAGTGGAGGGGCACCTACCCTGGGGGGGGGGGGGGACCAGGGCCTACAGGGGAAGGGGAACCTGGGGGTGAACAAAACCTTGCGGGAGAAGGAAGATGGGGGCAACCAGGCCTGCAGGGGAGGGCAGTTGGGAGGGACCCATGCCTGCCGGGGAGGACAGCTGGGGGTGACCAGGCTGGCAAGGGAGGGAAGTTAGGGGTTACCAGGCCAGCAGGGGAGGGCAGTTAAGGGCAATCAGGCTGGCAGGGGAGCAGTTAGGCATCGATCAGGATGACAGGGGAGAGGTTAGGGGGTGATCAGGCTGGCAGGCAGAACCAGTTAGGGGCAATCAGGCAGGCAGGCAGGTGAGCTGTGGGATTGGGCCTAAACGGGCAGTCGGACATCCCTCAAGGGTTCCCAGATTTGAGAGGGTGCAGGCTGGGCTGAGGGACACACACCCCCCCTGTGCAGAATTTCATGCACCGGGCCTCTAGTGTTTAAATATTTGATATTGTCAACATAATAACTGAAAAGAGGTAAAATTGAATTCTTTAAAAAATGAGAACTGTTCTAGTTGGTTTGCCTCAGTAGATAGAGTGTTGGCCTGTAAACTGAAGGGTCCTGGGTTCGATTCAGGTCAAGGGCACATGCCCGGGTTGTGGGCTTGATCCCCAGTAGGAGGCATGCAAGAGGCGGCTAATCAATGACTCTCTCATCATTGATGTTTCTATCTCTTTCTCCCTTTCACTTCCACTCTGAAATCAATAAAAATATATTTTAAAAAGTGAGAATTTTCCACAGATATTACCAATATACAGTGACAAAAAGTTAAACATACATAAATAGTTAAAGTTTATTTTTTCCCTCTTGATAGGATACAATGTTAATGGTTATTTATGAATCAATATATCTATTAAGTTTACGTGACTGTAAAAAATATAACTAGTTAATTTTAATACTAGATATTTTAAAATCAATTTTTGGAACCCCTGAAAATGACACCTACTTTTTGTAGCTCTAGTGCAGTGGTTCCCAAACTTATTTGACCTACCGCCCCCTTTCCAGAAAAAATATTACACAGCCCCTGGAAATTAATTTTTTTTAAATTTTAATAGCAGTTACTCATTGCCCCTAAATGCACCTGTGGCCATCACCGCCCCCCTGGATTGCTGCAGCGCCCACCAGGGGTCGGTAGCACCCACTTTGGGAATCACTGCTCTAATGTATATATGAAGATCTGTCAATAATGTTACAAGATGTTTCATATCTAAGTGTTTCTGTCAGGAAGTCCTGTCCAAGATCCATTGGAGTTATTCTGGGCAAATGATTGAAGTGAATTCTTTTGGAGATATCAAAAGCAATTATCAGGCTTAAAAATGCATATGCAAATTAGAAAAGTGTAAAATAAATTTTGAAAATATATTGTCAGTCTCAAGCCACTTAAAGGTAGTAAAATAATGTGCAAAGTTATTTTAACATTTTTCTTTAAGTGGTACAAATATGATGGTATTTTCTTATTTAGTCTTAAAAAAAACTTATTTCAATGAGAGTGTCTGGAAAAAGCTATTTGCTGAATGGCTTTCTTTCCAATCCTACATAATAAAAGCCTAATATGCTAAGTGTCTGGTCAACTGTTCAACCAATCGAAGAGTAATATGCTAATTATATGCTAAGGCCATTCAACAGCTCACTATGATGTGCACCGACCACCAGGGGGCAGTCAACTGGTCGACCATTTGCTATGACTTGCACTGACCACCAGGGTACAGATGCTCCAACTGGTAGGTTTGCTTGCTGCTGGGGTCCGGCTGTTCAGGCCTGAGAGAGATGGGCTGGACACGTCCTGGAGCCTTCCCGCGGTCCCTCGGCTGTCCAACCTCCTGTGTCCCACCTTGGCTGGCCGGCCCTGATCGGCCCTGATCCACACTGAGCAAGATGGGGCCAGAAACGCCCTGGAGTCCTCCCACGGTCCTTCTTTGACCCCAATTGTGCACTGGTGGGGTCCCTCAGCCTGACCTGTGACCTCTTGCAATCCCGGACCCCTCGGGGGATGTTAGAGAACCAGTTTTGGCCTGATCTCCCAAGTCAGGCTGAGGGATCCTATTGGTGCATGAATTTGTGCACCAGGCCTCTAGTCCTATATAATAAAAGCCTAATATTCTAAGTGTTCGGTTGACCAGTTGACCATTCAACCAATCAAAGCATAATATGCTAATGATATGCTAAGGCTGCTCAACTGCTTGCTATAACATGCACTGACCACCAGGGTGCAGATGCTCCGACTGGTAGGTTAGCTTGCTGCTAGGGTCTGGCCAATCAGGACTGAGCAAGATGGACCAGACACACCCTGGAGCCCTCCAGCGGCCCCTCCCCGACCCCAATCATGCACCAGTGGGATCCCTCTGCCTGGACTACGACCTCTCGCAATCTGGGACCCATCGGGTATGTTGGAGAGCCAGTTTCAACCTGATCTCGCAGGCCAGGCTGAGGGACCCCACTGCTGCATGAATTTATGCACCGGGCCTCCAGTATTTAATAAAAAGATACATCCCAACATTTTCAAAAATTAAAAAATTTGAGAAATTAGCCAGTACTTTGCTTAATATTCTAGAATGATGTGGACTGCTTTTGAAATTTTAAAAATGATAGTTAAATTAGAACTATGCTTTGCTTTTACTATTGTTTTAAATAAACCTCTCTTTCTGTGTTCATTTTTGGAAGGTAGATAGAAAAATATTAGAACATGATAAACACTTTGTAAAAAAAACCAAACCCCAACTAAAACCTTGATTAAGATGTTTAGAAAGGGAGAAAAATATTCAACACATAGCTTTTAACATGGTTTTCTTTCAAGTGTGTAAATCTATTTTTAAAATAACATTTATAAGAGTGAATTTCCTTTATTAGTTTTAGTATATATGAAGATATCTATAAAGACAGCATGTAACAAGACTATAAAAGCTATAAAATTCAAAACCCTACATTGTCCATGCTCTTTTGTTGTTGTTGTTAATCCTCACCTAAGGATATTTTTCCATTCTTTTCTGACAGAGAGAGAGAGAGAGAGAGAGAGAGAGAGAGAGAGAGGTGTGGAGAGAGAGAGACATCGACTGGTTGCCTCCTCCTTGCACCCCAACTGGAGGTGGGTAGCAAACCCACAACCCAGGTATGTGCCCTTGACCACAACCCTTCAGTGCTGGGGCTGACGTTCTAACCACTGAGAGCACTGACCAGGGCTTCATGTTCTTTTTAATAATCTACATGAAACATGCTATGTGAATGCTTTGCCCTCTCTGAGTTTGGTACTATTTTAATTCCATTTTATAGATGAAGGAATTGAAACTCAAAGATGATAGATATATGCCCCAAGAGTCATTTTCTTGATGCCACTTCTACTTGCTTTCATGAATTAATCAGTATTCTATTTATTTCCAAACACATTTTCATCTACTTATTTCCTCAGAACCTTTGCTCAGTACAGGTAGACAGCTTATGATGAAAATCTTTCTCATTTAAACCAAAGCTGTGACTTCAGTCGAGTCACTTACCTCTCTATGAATTACTCTTTTTCACTTATAAAAATGTATATTTTAATAACACTCCTATCAATATTTTATCATTTAAAAATCAACATATCTCAATGTGCTTTATAATCTACATTGTGAAGTATTTATTAAAAGTTAACTATTTATTCAGTCACATACACAACACTGAATTAAGACCTTATATTTGTCTAGTCTTGCATTCAAAATATTTCAGAGTCCTTAAAACAACATCTGCCAACTTCATTTATAGTGTAACTAGAGGCCTGACGCACAAAATCCGTGCAAGGGGCTCGGCCCTCACAGCCCCGGCTTCATCTGGAAGGTCGTCCAGATGGTCATTCTGCCATTCGGTCCAATTAGCATATTAGCTCTTTATTATATAGGATGCCCCTGACCGAGAAGGAATGCATGCTAGTTTGCTACTGTTGCATAACAAATTGCCACAGACTTAGCAGTTTAAAAAACAAACATCCATTTGTCTATGTGTAGTTTCTATAGGTCAGAAGATTGGGCATAACTTAACTGTGTCCTCTTTCTGCTCAGAGTATAACAAGGCTGAAATAAAGACATCAGGCAGGTTGTATTCTCATCTGAAAGTTTATTAGAGAGAAATTTACTTTCTGTTTCATTCAGGTTACTGGTAGAGTTGTGTGTGTGTGTGTGGTGGGGGCGGGGAGGGTGTATTTCTAAGGTCCCTGCTTATTTGCTGTTGTCAGCTGAGGGTTGTTACAGAATTTACCAGGTGACCGAAAAATGCACAGGAGCACCAGAGACACAGGAAAAAAACATTTATTTCCAGATGTTTTGCATGTACTAGTACAGGACTCAGGGGAGATAGTTTCTCTCCAAATCTTGAGCAAACCAATATGGAGGAGGCTTTCCCTTTATACCCTTTTGGTTTCTTTGTCCCCCAAATATGGATGGCACTTCTGGACCTTTCGTAGGCTTTGCAAAAAGCCCTGTGTGATGGGATGGGGGCCATGAAACCACACCTAAAGCCCTGGCCTGGTGCCAGCACTGATAACCCCATCTGAGGATTGCGTATTGTTCATGGTTTATGGCCTCTGTAAAATGGGAGTAGTATTTAGGTAAACAGATCTTGCAAGATCAGATAATTAAGGAAGGGGCAGTGATTAGACTATAGGCTAACAGGAATGTGCACTAGGTTACTGGCACAGATTCAGTATACTAGCCTCCCAAAAATGCCTCAATTTCACCATCAGGGTCACTCTCTGCAACTAGAGCAATGTCTGCACTTAACCATGGTGCCTACTTACACCATGGTAGCTGACTTCTTCAAAGAATCCTTGATCAAGAGAATCCTTGAGATCAGGCAAAGTCTAGCAACTTTTAATATGTTCCCTTATTAGGACAGGTCCACCCAGGAAAAAAAAAATCCCTTTATCTTTACCATGAGCTATCCTATAATCATGGAAGCAATATTGATGGCAGAGGATGAAACTCCCCTGTCATTTGGAAGAGTAAGGTTCTTTGGTTGCCGCTAAGAGAAGCATTTTTAGAAGCCTCCACGGGAGGATGGAATGTGTAAGAAGGCTTTATTTGCATGGAGTTACTTTTCTTGGGTTCCAAAGCCCCCTACCTACCCTTAAGCCAGTCCTAGAAGAGGGGCAGCTGGGAGTTCAGCAAAGTCAGAAAGAGGGCCAGTGTCCAGAGTTTCCGTTCCATGTTGCAGCTGGGTGTGGTTCTGCTGAAGCCAGATTAACATTAATAAAGTCCTTCCGTCCATGTGTGGAGTCCCACATGGCAGTTGTGCCATGCAGGCACAGGGGAGCATAGGCCCCCTGCAACAGGAGTCCCGAGAGGGCCTGGTGCATGAGAGAGTTGATTTCTTTGTTCAGAAGTTCAAGCATTCAATTTCTCATGCTTTTAGTGGCCACTCCTGTCCTCACCAATTACCTGTTTCCAGGTGTGATTGACGGGCAATTAGCCTCCCACACCACTCAGGCCTTACTGGGCATGCATATGAGGATAATTAGCTTTGAAGATGGTGACAAATGCATCTTTTTGCTGAGAAGGCTATGAAGGTAGTCTAGATTTGGGGGAGTGGAATGAAGAAGACATGCTCCTGATGGAAGTGGACTCTAAGCCAGCTATCAATGAAATGTAAATTGATTCCTTGAAATCAGCCAGTCTTGACAATCCAAATATGAGAGGTATTCCAAATTATCAAATTATGTGTGATGTCTCCTATATTGGTCTTAGTCCCTGATATCACAAGATAAGACAAATTGCAATCCAGAGATCTGACTAATGCATGTACCAAAGTGGTTATTAAGATATTGCAAATGAAATAGCGTCTCAATATCTTGAGATATTGAGCTAGAGACACATAGACACAGACCATGGCTCACAGCTGTCTGCATTTATGACCCAGTCCTTGAAAATGTGTATTAATAAATGTCAAATACAATAAATCAGCTATTTTTAGTCACTTTATATTTGATTCTTTCATCACAATAGCTTCCCTCCTTGTTTCTGTAGCTCAAATTGGGAAGTGACTGTCTGCAGTCAGATTATGTAAAAAAAAAAAAAGTCCACATTCTGATGGATCCTTATTATTTATTAAATATTTAATAGGCTGCAAGATTCACTTTAAGCTCTGTTTCATTTCCCTTGGTGAATATAGTATTACTTATTAGGGAAGAATACTTGCAGTTCTTTGAGAGTTTTATAAATAGTAGTAAGAAAAACTTCAAGAAATTTACTATTTTATCCTGTTTAGCTTATACTGAATTGAATTTACAGGCATAATAACCTCAATGGGGAAAATTACTAAAGCTGAAAAAAAATAAAAGAGAAAAATCATATCTGTATACAGAAAAGTAAAGAATTAAAGTAATTTTTTCTGCAATCTACAGAATCTTCAGTGTATTAAGAATAGAAAAAGGCCACTGGGCTCAACAAGCAACCCCCTGCTGTTTTTCTCATAGTTGGCTCCCTGCTCACTTCCTATACACTCATTTCTTCTTTTTGTCTAATACATATTGACTTTCTCATTTCACCGAGTCTGTGATATTTTGCAGCAAGTGCGGTAACCCAGAAGATTTTCTTTCACTTAAAACAAAGGGTCATTCCTCTGAAGATGTTTCATATGTCCTAGTTCTTAAATGTTGTTTAGAAGAGGAAGGATGGGTAATATACTTTTATATGAAATTTTCTTTCCTAAAAACCCTAACTCAAAGCATCTAGTTTTTGTATATACTGTGTGTATGTTATAGTTCTATATGGAATTAATGTTTACCCCACCTGAAATGGGAATGTGTTTCGGCATAAAGGCACATACAAACACACACATACACACATGCACACATACACACAATCCTAAACCTAGTTGAAGTGAGTGACTAGTTTAATAGGGTTCAATTTTATGGGCCTGGATCCCACAAACAATAAAAATGAATTGGTTACTTATGAATCAAAAACAAACAAATGGTGATCTGTATGTCCTCTTTCAAAAAGTGTCTATTTAGGTCCTTTGCCCATTTTTTGTTGGATTGTTTAATCTTCATTTTGTTAAGTTGCATGAATTTCCTATACATTTTAGAGATTAAACTCTTATTGGAGAGATAACATTGGCAAATATGTTCTCCCATGCAGTGGTCTCTCTTGTTATTATGTTGATGGTTTCTTTTGCTATACAGAAGCTTTTTATTTTGATGTAGTCCCATTTGTTTATTTTCTTCTTAGTTTCCATTGTCCTAGGAGCTGCGTAGGTAAAGATATTGCTACAACATATGTCTGCTATTTTGCTGCCTATGGATTCTTCTAAGATTTTTATGGTGTCCCGTCTTATGTTTAAGTCCTTTATTCATTTTGAGTTTATTTTTGTATATGGTATAAGCTGATGGTCAAGAGACACATGAAAACATGCTCAAAGTCACTAATCATCCAAGAGATGCAAATCAAAACAACAATGAGGTACCATCTCATACCTGTCAGAATGGCTATCATCAACAAATCAACAAAGGACAAGTACTGAAGAGGATGTGGAGAAAAAGGAACCCTTGTGCACTGCTGGTGAGAATGCAGACTGGTGCAGCCACTGTGGAGAACAGTATGGAGTTTCCTCAAAAAATTAAAAATAGAACTCCCATTTGACCCAGTAAACCCACTTCTAGGAATATATCCCAAGAAATCAGAAACACCTATCAGCAAGGATATATGCACCCCTATGTTCATAGCAGCACAATTTACAATAGCTAAGATTTGGAAACAGCCTAAGTGCCCATCAGCAGATGAGTGGATTAAAAAATACTATGCTACATAATGGAATACTATGCTGCTGTAAAAAGGAAGGAACTCTTACCATTCGCAACAGCATGGATGGACCTGGAGAGCATTATGCTAAGTGAAATAAGCCAGTTGGAGAAAGATAAATATCACATGATCTCATTCATTTGTGGAATATAATGAACAACATAAACTGATGAACAAAAATAGAGCCAGTGACATAGAAGTATGGGACAGACTGCCCAACCTCAGAGGGAAGGCAGGGGAGGGGTGTGTGTGTAAGAGATCAACCAAAGGACCTGTATACATGCATATAAGCATAACCCATGGACAGAGACACTAGAGGGGTGAGGGCATGTGCTGGGGTTTGGAGTGGCTGGGGAGAGGTCAATGGGGGGGAAAGGAGACATATGTAATACTTTAAACAAAAAAGAATTTTAAAAATAAACAAAAGTTGACTCAGTCCTTTCTCTTTGCCCAAGGGATGTCTTGTGGGTTAATTTTTTTACTTTTACTTTGCTTGAAAACAACTGTTTTCTTCTTCGTTGTGTATAACATTACTGATTCCTACCATTCCCCATTATTTAAAATGCTTATCAAATATATATATAGAAATCACATTAATTCCTCTCCCTTTTTATGGAGGTCTGAAGAAAAAAGTGGGACACAGGGAATATTTTCTTTCAGATACTGTATCTTCCTAATCCAGGAATTGTCTCCTGGGGGACTTTCATTTTTTTTTGAACCTTCACCTCCCACTGCTGGACTAAAATTTAAGCACCAGTGGAATATTTCATTCCTTCTCCTCTTCTTCATCCAAGCCCCTTTCTCCTTCAGCTTCTCTCAGAGGTCAAGCCTTTAAAAGTTACTGGGAGCTTTTCCACCAAAAACATGGACACTCAGAACTCCTTAGTCCATTCCATCCAATTTCATACGCTTTTAAAATGTTGGCTATTGATGCCAATTGGCACTGGGAACACAGTAGTATTTGATGTCTCTCTAGATCTCCCCTCTGAGTGTGTGTGAAGTGCGTGTGCGGGTGCGAGCCTCAATTTAGCATGTCTTTAGAGATGGCCCTTAGACATAACACCCAACATTAAGGGTATCTAGCTTGATCTAAATTTCGGATAAATGATGAGCAATGTGTAGATGGGTATCACTCTTGTTAACCAGTCTTTCTAATTAGGGGCACGACAGTAGATACCGGGATACAGGGATAGTTGAGTCTCTTTACCAGGGACCTCCTTCAAGGACCAAAGATTTTCTAAATATGTCCCTTGCTAGGGGAGA
>NW_005871222.1:1903260-1905728 GCF_000147115.1 Myotis lucifugus
CACCAGCCCATCCAGAGCGACTATATGCAAATTAACCCAACCAAGATGGCGGAGGGCACCACGGAGCTGGAGGAGCAGAAAGCTTGGTTCTGCAGTGATGGAGGAAGCCAAGCTTCCGTGGCCAGTTATAGCCTCTGCAAAAGGCAACAAAGTTTCAATTATAGAAGGTAAATAAATCCCAGAATAAAAAAAAAAGGAGAGGCTGGGAGCTTCCATTGCTGCGGGGGCTTGGCTAGCCTGAAAACGGCCCTCAGCCCATCACCCAGACTGGACAGGCACCCCAGTGGGGAACCCCCACCCTAAAGGGGGTGTGGCCAGTCTGAAAACAGCCATCAGCCCCTCACCCAGGCTGGCCAGGCACCCCAGCGGGACCCCCACCCTGATCCGGGACACCCTTCAGGGCAAACCAGCTGGCCCCCACCCGTGCACCAGGCCTCTATCCTATATAGTAAAAGGGTAATATGCAAACTGACCCTAACAGCAGAACAACTGGGAATGACTGGTCACTATGACACACACTGACCACCAGGTGGCAGATGCTCAATGCAGGAGCTGCCCCCTGGTGGTCAGTGCGCTCCCACAAGGGGAGCTCTGCTCAGCCACAAGCCAGGCTGACGGCTGCCCACACAGTGGTGGTGGCGGGAGTCTCTCCCACGTCCTCAGCAGTGCTAAGGATGTCCAACTGCAGCTTCGGTCTGCTCCCTGCTGGTAAGTGGACATCCCCTGAGGGCTGCTGGGCTGCCAGAGGGATGTCTGACTGCCAGATTGGGCATGATCCTCTAGGAAGCGGGCTTAAGCCAGCAGGTAGACATCCTCCAAGGGGTCCCAAACTGCAAGAGGACACAGGCCTGGCTGAGGGACCCCCCCCCCCTCCGAGTGAACAAATTTTTGTGCACCGAGCCATATATATATATATAATATATATATATATATATATATATATATATATATATATATATACACATTAACACTAATAAAAGACAAAGATGCTAATTGACCATACCTTTGCTATGCCCTAAGCCACGCCCACCAGCCAATCAGAGTGACCATATGCAATATAACCCAACCAAGATAGCGGCCGGCAGCCATGGTGTTGGAGCAAGCAGGAGGCTTGGTTGCATGGGCGATGGAGGAAGCCAAGCTTCCCACCTGCCCTGAGCCAGCTGTGGCCTCCGCTCATGGCAACAAAGTTTCAATTATACAAGATAAATAAATCCCAGATACTTGCTTCCAACCAGCCTCCACTGGGAGCTTGGGTGGCTGGGGGCTGTAGCAAGCCTGCAAACAGCCATCAGCCCCTCACCCAGGCTGGCCAGGCAACCCAGCAGGACCCCCCACCCTGAAGGGGGTGTGGCCAGCCTGCAAACAGCCATTAGCCCCTCACCCAGGCTGGGCAGGCACTCCTATATAATAAATGGGTAATAAGCAAATTGACCCTAACAGCAGAATGATTGGGAATGACTGGTCACTATGACACACACTGACCACCAGGGGGCAGATCCTCAATACAGGAGCTGCCCCCTGGTGGTCAGTGTGCTCCCACAGTGGAAGCTCTGCTCAGCCACAAGCCAGGCTGATGGCTGCCAGTACAGCGGTGGAGGTGGGAGCTTCTCCCACCTCCTCAGCAGTGCTAAGGATGTCCAACTGCAGCTTAGGCCTGTTCCTTTCTGGCAAGTGGACATCCCCTGAGGGCTCCCAGGCTGCCAGAGGGATGTCTGTCTGCCAGCTTAGGCCCAATACCCCAGGGAGCAGGCCTAAGCCAGCAGGTGGTCATCTCCCGAGAGGTCCCAAACTGGGAGAGGGCACAGGTCGGGCTGAGGAACTCCCCCCCACCCCGAGTGCAAAAATTTTTGTGCACCGGGCCTCTAGTATATATATATACTGAGTGCCCAGATTATGATGACCACCTGACATTTGTAGGCAAATTAGCTATAATTTCACACTGAAGTTGCTAGAGGGCCAGACCATTATAAATAGGGAAGCAGGTTGTTTACCACGACAGTAGAAGTGATTTTTTTATGAAGATATGGGTAAACAATTCGATTTAACAGCCTTTGAATCTGGGATATATATTATTATGAGTGGCCAGATTATAATGACCACCTGACTTTTGTAGGCAAATTAGCCGTACACTGCATCCTATGGGATATTGAAGCTGAAGGCCTATTCGAACACCTTTGCTGTCTGCGGTTAACAAGATAAAACATCTCCAATTCGCACAGGAACACAAGGATTGGACAGTCGAGCATTGGAAAAAAGTTATGTGTTCCGATGAATCACATTTCCAGTTGCATCATGCAGATGGCAGAGTGAGAATTTGGCGTAAACAGCATGAAAGCATGCACCCCACATGCATGAGTACAACCCTTCAAGCTGGTGGGGGCACTGTTGTGGTTGGGGCATGTTTTCATGGCATGATTTGGGCCCTTTAATTCGTGTGGAACAACATCTGAATAGCACAACATACC
>NW_005871222.1:1906481-1934648 GCF_000147115.1 Myotis lucifugus
TTTTAAAATTTTATAAGGACATTTTACCTATTAAAATAATCCTATATAATAAAGAGCTTATATGTTAATTAGACCAAATGGTGGAACGACCTTCTGGGATGATCTTCTGGGATGACCAGTGTGCGGGGGGGCGGGGTGGTGAGGCAGTCACGAGGGCTGAGGTGGCAGCCAGGGCTTTGAGGGCTGAGTCCCTTGCACGTATTTTGTGCATCGGGCCTCTAATAAAATATAAAGTTAACAAAAATAAAAGGCTACTTTAAAAAGGCTTAATATGTCTATGCTGAAAAATATGTTGTATAATTTTTAAGCAATCAAGAAACACAAATTTACTGATATAGTTTTATATTTTTTCTTTATGAGTCCAATCATAGTGTTTGATTCTGAAGAAGAAAGTAGTTCCTTACGCATGACTGTATGTTGCTTCTTTTTAGTTTGTACTATGTTTACACAGAAAAAGGCAGTAGACTGAATTATTGTTTAAGATATTGTAAATATTGTAAATATTTTAAATGTGGATAATGTAAAAAAAGTATCATAAACAAGATTCAAGAGGAGACAGTAGGAAAGATGAGTCATATTTAGGCAATTTTCATAAATACTGTCTATAATTAATCCGTCAACAATTGGTTTTGTGTATATGAATATGTACTCAGGTAAAGGAGAAAAATAAATGAACCCTAACACCAATCGGGAAGCTAATATGAAAGAGAGTATACTGGTAAAAGGTAGAAGAAATTCTCTATTTTTCTTTCTTATGTTGGAGTATCAATAATACCATTTATATACAATTGAATAAGAAGATGAAGTATATGCATTATATCTTAATATTTTGTTATTTTCCTGAAAACTACAAAATGATCTAAAAGCATAAATAAAATTGGTGAACTCAGAGACCCTCTTCAATCTTACAGGTTAGCATCATATTTCATTAAAGTTATGATGTACCAATCAAAAGTATCACAATTTTCTTAAACCTTAAGAAAAAATGCTGCAGATTAAGCTATAATTCAATTAATTGCCATAATATGGAATTGTAATTTTATACTTTTTGAAAGAGGTCTGTCAAAGTTTTATATATATATATATATATATATATATATATATATATATATATATATTATGCTAATTAGACCGGGAGACCTTCCAGACATCCTTCCGGACAAAGCCATGGTGGCGGGGCCGAGGCAAAGGTGGTTAGGGGTGATCAGGCCAGCAGGGGAGGGCAGTTGGGGGAGAACGGGCCAGTGGGGGGCAGTTGGGGGTAATCAGGCTGGCAGGGAAGGGCAGTTGGGGCCTAACAGGCCACCGAAGGGGGCAGTTGGGGGCGATCAGGCTGGCAGGCAGAGTGGTTAGGGGCAATCAGGCAGGCAGGCAGGTGAGCAGTTAGGATTGGGCTTAAACCGGCAGTCAGACATCCCCCAAGGGGTCTCAGATTGGAGAGGGTGCAGACCAGGCTGAGGGATAACCCCCTCACCCCCCTGTGCACGAATATATATAATATATATATTTATTCAAGTATCACCTTAGTGTATAAAGGAATAGGAAATAAAAGTGAAATGAAATGTAAGGTATTTATTTTTAAAGTTCTTCACTTGAAGAGTCTGAATCACTGTCCATCTCAGTTTTATTAATGTCCCTGGCTTTTCCCCCCTAAAATATATTGTCCTCTGGTCCATCAGAATAGCTACTAGCTAATTTTTCAGACTGCTCTAGCATTGTCTCCAGATTTTTCTTTTATGGTATGGACACCAGTTCTACAAGACTTATTGCTTTCCTGCTGCTTTATTTATTTTATTAGAATGTGTCTGTAAGAGGAATTCAAGATATAAAGAGAACTTGCCCGGCTGCATGGCTCAGTGGTTGAGCATCAACCTATGAACCAGGAGGTCACGATTCAATTCCCAGACAGGGCACATCCCCAAGTTGCCCAGGTTTCAGGCTCAATCCCCAGTGGGGGGTGTGCAGGAGGAAGTCGGTCAATGATTCTCTCTCATCATTAATGTTTCTATCTCTTTCTCCCTTTCCCTTCCTCTCTAAAATCAATAAAACTATATTTTTGAAAAAAGATATAAACAGAACTCGTATTCCTTTCCCAGATGGCTCTTAAACAGTTTGAGATGAAAATGTTGACATTTCAGTTGCCTGATTTTTCAATGAATATTTTAAAACTTTTTTTACTCTGAATTTCAGAGTATACATAGTGGAAATTATAATGTTACTTCAGACTTTTATGTTATTGATATTTGGTAAGGGAGAATAAATAAAATGTGAGTAGAAAAGTGAAGGAGTAGTGATTGTTCTTTCTGGAGAAGTGTCTATACAGGTCCTTTGCCCATTTTTTAAACTGGATTGTTTGTCTTCCTGGTGTTGAATTGTACCTTATTGATAAATTTTGTAAACTAACCCCTTATCTGATATATCATTCTGGGGAAATATGTTCTCTCATGAAGTGGGTTCCCTTTTCATTTTGTTGGTAGTTTCTTTTGCTGTGCAGAACTTCTTACTTTGATGTATTCCCATTTGCTTATTTTTTTCCTTTTATTTCCCTTGCCCTAAGAGACATATTGGCAAAAATATTTCTGCAAGAGATGTCTAAGATTTTACTGCCCATGTTATTTTGTGTGTGTGTGTGTATGTTTTCAGGAATTTGTATGGCTTCAAGTCTAACATTTAAGTATTTTATCCATTCTTAGTTTATTCTTGTGTATAGTGTAAGTTGATTTTCTATTTTCATTATTTTGCATGTACCTGTCCAATTTTCCCATCACCATTTATTCAAGAGACTGTCTTTACTCCATTATATGTTCATTTGTCAAATATCAACTGACTATACAGGCATGGGTTGATTTCTGGGCTCTCTGTCTGCTCTATAGATTATATACATATTCTCATGCCAGTGCCAGGCTATTTTGAGTAAAGTGGCCTTATAGTATAGTTTGATATCAGGTATTGTTTATACCTACAAATTTGTTCTTCTTTCTCAAGATCGCTAACATACAGATGACCAATAAGCATATGAAAAATGCTCAACATCATTATTCATCAGAGAGATAAAAATTGAAACCAAGATATATCACCTTACACCTTCCAGAATTGCTACCATCAATAAGTCAACAAACATCTCTGGTGAGGATGTGGAGAGCAGGTAACACACTGTAGAAAATAGTATCCTAAAAAAATTGAAAATGGAATTGCCTTTTGACTCAGCAATTACACTTCTGAGAATATATCCTAAGAATCTTGAAACACAAATTCAAAAGAATATATGCACCCCTATATTCATAGCAGTGTTATTTACAATAGCCAACATCTGGAAACAGTGCAAGTGTCCATCAGTAGATGAGTGGATAAAATACCTTTGGTACATTTACATAATGGAATACTACTGGGCAATAAAAAAGGTGAAGTCTTACCTTCTGTGACAGCAAGGATGGATCTGGAAATTATTATGCTAAGCAACATAAGTCAGTCAGAGAAAGATAAATACCATGAAATCTAATGAACAAAATAAACTGATGAACAAAATAGAACCGAGGCATAGATACATAGAACAGATTGACAGCTGTCAGTGGGGAAGGGGTGAGGGGCCTGGTTGAAACAAGGTGAAGAGATTAGTCAATGAGCATACAGACACAGAAAACAGTGTGGTGATGGCCAGAGGGAAAGGAGGGTGGAGGTGGGTAAAGGGATGAAAAAGGGGAACAGCTGTAATAGTGTCAAAAATAAAGTGAAATAAAAAAAGTAGTGATTGATTTAATTGGCCTAACAGAATTGGAGGGTATATATCCTAAGACCTTACATAAAGGACAGGCACAGGTGCTGTGGTTGGCCAGGGCAACCATGTGTCATTGCACTTTGGACGATGCACCAGACCATGTACCTATGAAGCTTTTATGACTCTTCTCAGGAGAAAGACCTTTTTAAAAATGTTTAGAAACACAATATTTTTTCCTTGTGGTGGGTAAATTTCTAAACCAGTGCAATCCAATAGAAATATAATTTTAACTACATACGTTTAACATTTTCTAGAAGGCACATTTTAAAGAGAAGCATGTGTGTTGAAATTTTAATAATATTTTAAGTTCAATATTGAGAAAGTATATTATTTTAACATATACTCAATGTAAAATATTAGTGAAATATTTTACATAATTTTGGTATTAGGTCTTTAAAATCCAGTATGTGCTCTGTACATACAGAACATCTCATTTTGGACTAGGGCTCAATAGCTACATTTAACTGGAGGCTAACATCCTGGACAGCATTGGTCCACATTATACAGTTGTCACAAGTATCCTCAGGGATCGTGTCTAAGACACACCCTCTCCTTTACTGTGGATACCAAACTCTGAGGATGCTTAAGTTCCTTATGCAATAATGGCGCAGAATAGTTGGCCTTTATTATCCTCTGAATCAGTGGATTTTGTAACCTCGGATGAAAGATGCTGTTTTTCATCTTGATTGGTTGATTCCACAGTTTCAAAATCCACAGATAAGGACGAGAGCCCACGGTAAATGCCAATGTAGTTCTAGACCGTAGATGTCAATGTCTTCGAAGTACCTTTACCCTTAGCTTCAGTTTAGATTGCCCACCATGGAGAAACATATGTGTCTAAAGTGTCACGACTTGAGGTTAACTGACTTCTGAAGCAGCAGAAGTCACTGAGTGCTGATGTGTATGTGAAGAGAGAGAAGATGTCAAGGCTAAGGGATGGTATATTCCTCAGATTGTGAGAGGCAGACAAGAGGGAATATGAATAAGATCTATTCATTATTACAACGGCAATAGAGGCCTGAGCTGAGGAGATTAGGTCATTTGTGTGTGGAATCTGCCTCACATATTGGTCTCTATTTTCAACCTTAAATTTTGAGAGTGGGATTTCTGTTTTTGTTTTCTTCTTGACATCTTACCTCTGTCTCTGTCTCTCTCTGTCCTCTCTTTCTCTCTCATATGCTATCTTTATTCCTGTGTTTGCTTTTGAGATCCAAGATGTTTGTATTAATCGCAAATAATCTCCTTTACTGTTTTTTTAATGTATTTTATTGATTTTTTACAGAGAGGAAGGGAGAAGGATAGAGAGTTAGAAACATTGATGAGAGAGAAACATCAATCAGCTGCCTTCGGAACACCCCCTACTGGGGATGTGCCCGCAACCAAGGTACATGCCCTTGACAAGAATCGAACCTGGGACCTTTTAGTCTGCAGGCGGACACTCTATCCACTGAGCCAAACTGGTTAGGGCTCTCCTTTACTATTTTATTGCTTTCCTTTCTTCCTTTGCTCTCCCAAAGTGTGGATTTTTTTTCTGCTTCTTCTGGCTTAGGACATAAAAGTCATTCATTGTGGATCCATCATGGGCCAATAATGATTTTTCTTGTTGATACTGATACACATCCATATGCTCAAGCACAAACCACACACACTATACTGCTGCCCCTATACTTACGCAGAACATCAGCTACTTGCCATGGGTTTATTGTGTTTAATATTTGCTTATAATTTACAATCCGCATAATTTCTTAAATGTTATCTGAGTCTCTTTTATCAGGCTGCCTTAGATATTCTGATCTGTATTCCTCAAGCTGTGTTGTACTCTGGTAGACATGCACACATCTTCATTATTGCTGTATGCATGGAATGAAAGATTAAAGAGTTCCTAGCTACTATTTGTTTTTTAAATATATACACAGATCTTTGTAAAGTTTACAGTATTTTTAGGAATTTAAGTATTAGAATAAACCAACTGATAAACCTACTTAACCAATTCATAAAGCTATTATTTATAGAGATGGGTATAAATTTTACTAAAAATAATCACCTTTTGTTAGAAATTATTAAAAATGATCCCAACTTAAGAAAAACAAACAAACATGTATAATTCTAGGGCTTTGATTTAGTTTCATGTTTGGCATTATTAAACAATATGGGTTTTAAGAAAATAAAATAGAAATATTTGAACAAATATTAGAAAAATATTTATAAAACACTAATAAGAACTATTTTTTAAAACAGTCTAGAGAAAAAAGACACATCATTTTATGTGCTAACTTTATTGAGTTTTTATTATGTGTTAGGTATTGTTTTAAGTGTGTGCATCTGAGGTACAGAAAAGTAATTTAGCAAGAACATAGCAGAACCAGGATTCAATTTTAATGACACATTTTCAAAGGTAATTTTCTAAATATTGATATCATATCATTTTTATAACATATATAGGTCTTAATACAATGAGAATAATAGGGATTTATGACATAGGAGTTTTTTATTAGAGTAATAGGATTGATTACTATGAATATTAGTATCCAACTTATCTATATTTACAAAACACTCAGTTTTTAGCCAAGGTTGCTGGGAATGAGAACTACATTTCCTAGCATCCTCAAACACAGATGTGTCATGTCACTGATTTCTGGCCAAGGATTTAAGTGTAGGTACTTTTTTTTTTTAATCTTCAGGATTGTGTCCTTAAAAAAAGTTTGACCCAGTCCTATAGGACCCTTCCCATTGCCCAATGTGTAAATTGTGCATTTGATGTTGAGTCCTCTTAAACTGTGACGTTGAGTTACCACAGAGGGATGCTATACTACAAAATAGAAAGCACCTTAACCATAGACAAATTCATGCCAGAGTCTCCTTTTCAACTTGGATCTACATTAAAAATAAATAAATTTTAGTTTTTTTAAACTGCTGCTAATCTGGGCCTTTATTAAAGCAGATCAACTAATCTCCCAACCAATATACAGGGATTGAATTTACTGTGTAATTCTTTATAGCAATTATCACCAATTTTCTTCCTGCCTGTCCCTGGCCTATCTTTTGGTGTTGGCTAAAGTGTCTGCTGGAGTAAAGAGAACAGAGCTGGTAGTATACTTTTACATGACTCTGTTCAAGAACTTTATACCCTGCACCCCTTATCTACTTATAAACTACATTGTGCCTATATTACATGCACACACACACACATGCACACACACAATTTTTTATCGTGGTGGCTTTATTACTTAGAATTTTTATTTTATACCTATTGAAGCATCCTTTTTAGACTTAGACATAATAATATTTTAACACGTATCTCTCTTTCTCATTCATAAAGTGGAAAATAGCAGGGAAATAAATTGGCTGTGGTTTTTCTAAGCTTCCTCACAGTCAGATTATTACCGGCTGAAGCACCTTTGACTTGAAGTTGTCGATGTCTTTCTTCCCACACAGTGTGGTTCTCTATGCTGTCAGGAGCACTGGCGAGGCAATATTTCTTACAAAAGTACTCTTGACTTTTTCCCAAATACTTGGCTCCTATTGTGTAAATTGATGTGCACATAGGTAACGACAACCACAGCACAACCGCCATCTGGCAACAGTGACTGTAAATGCATCTAGATTTTCAATATATCAAACTAGAAAAATATATGTCTTAGATTCAGAGAAGTATGAATGCTGAGACTCAACCAAAAAAAAAAAGACTACATTCTTGCCCTGACCGGATGGCTCAGTTGCAGCAGCATCCTGTACACCAAAAGGTGTAGGGCTTGATTCCTGGTTGGGGCACTTACCTAGGTTTCCAGTTTGATCCCCATTTGGGGCTCATATGGGAGGCATTGGGTAGATGTTCCTCTCTCACACCGATATTTCCCTCTCTTCATTCCTCTCTCTCTAAAGTCAGTAAAAATATATCCTCAGGTTAGGATTTAGAAAACACACACACACCTACATTGTTGTCATTAAGCAATAATGTCCTCCTGTATAATTTGTAAAACTAAATGGTTTCCAGTGCATCAGCAACAGTACAGAGTCCTGTGTGATTTAATGGAGTCTGAAAGGCTATATGCATGAAGTAGGACACACACACTGTTCACCACAAGTCTTTGGAGATAGGGAAACTGTTCTGTACACACACACACACACACACACACACACACACACACACAGTATTCCTCATGCAAGATGTGTAGATGCCAGTTTTCAGGAATTGGGGAAAATTCTTGTTGATAAAGATGACCTAACTTTTGACTGAGACAGTGACTAAAGAAAGTCTTAGTTTGCAGAAATCTCTACATGAGAAAATTTAGTAGGTTCTCTTAGAAGGTGAAGAATATGGGTATTTTTATGCCATTAAGTAGGATTAGAAATACCAGTTAAGTCAGTATTCCAGATCATAGATTTTTCGCACTAGGCCCTATAAAATTATGGGAAGTGGGAAAAATATTTCATTATATTTTGCTGTAACCATTTCCAGTTTTTAACACAGACAAGCTATGTACATAGAGTCAAATTGTATTCACTTTGAAAGAACTTGACACAGCATATATTAAGCTAAACGGAAGGCAATGTGAGTACACAGAAGCTGATTTAGTATGCAATATTTATCTGTGGGAGAGAGGAACGCGATTCAATTCAGGCTGATTCATCCTCCATTTTCTGTGCACAGAGTCCCACAGGAGGTCCTCCACCATCATTTTCTAGCTATTTGTTGTGCTTGACTGTATCAGGCAGCAATAGAGTAAAACCTGCGATCACAGATTACAGGGTAACGTGCCCTCCCCTATGTACTAGCATGCAGAGCTTAAATCTTTGTTTTTCCCCTCATAGACATTGTAAGCATGAAATCACTGTAATTGTTTTTGAAAAAACTTTATGTTTTCATTTTATCAGTCAACCTAGGAGGCCTCTCCTTGCTGCGTACTGTTGCTATCTCATGATAAATATCATTTTAGAATTTGGAGATGATATTTATTTATCCAGTTTGGTTAATATTCTACCATTGACAAGGTATCCTTTTTTTTTAACTCTCTACTTTTCTATTTTTTATAATAAAAACACCATTGTTTCTTCAAATATATTTTCAAATGTTATTTTTTAAAGCTAGATTTATCAGAAATTATATCCTATTGTCTGGGAAGAAAATTTTGAATGTTGGATGTAATTAATTAAATATATATGTGTTTCAATAATTCCTACCTCACTGAGTTATTATAAATTCTCTATAGTATTTTAATGCCATTATTTTTAGTAGTATCTGCTGTCTAAAGAAGATGACCATTAGCCCTGGTCAGTGTGACTCAGTTGGTTGGGTATCCTCCCTTGCCCTGAAAGGTTGCCAATTTGATTCCCAGTCAGGGCACATGCCAGGGTTGTGGCCCAGTCCTTGGTAAGGGGAGTGCAGGAGGCAGGCTATCGATATTTTGCTCTTACATCGATGTTTCTCTCTCACACTTTCTCATCCTACCCCTCTCTCTAAAAAATCAATAAAAAAAACTTTAAAAAGGAAAAAAGAGCAAGTAGAAAAACATTTTTAAAAAGAAAATAACCATTAAAGTTTGAGAGTGATCTTAAAAATCTCTGTTTATTTAAAATACATATATACACACATATATATGAAGACTGATAAAATCAGAGTTTATTTTTCTAAGTGTATACACTAGAAAAATACATTCAAATTATAATTCTTCAAAACCGTAGTTTTGGGAGGTTGTTTAAAACATGTATCAATGTTTAGAACTTCTATGGAATATTTATTCTAAATCTTCTAAAATATTTTATACATTTTACACAATGAGCACTTTTATTAGCTGATAGGCACACATTATTTAGGAGGACGCTTACTATGTACAAGGACCTGTCCTAAGTACTTGAAATGGAGCAACTCACATAATCCTTGGGCAATTCAATGGGTAAAGTATATTATTATTCTTATCATCAGGTGATAAAAATGAGAGATTAAGACATTTTTCATGTCCACACTTCCTGGCACTTACTAAGTGTTCTGAAAATATAATTTCAAAAGTATAGAGTCCCCAGAACCAAGATGGCACCTTCCACAACCATATCAAAATTATAACAAAAATACAGAACAACCATCATTCAGAACTGCCTGGCAGATGGATGAATGGAGGTACTACAACTAGAGAAGTAAAGAAGAAAGCACATTGAGACTGGTAGCAGGGGCGGAGACAGGGAACAGGCTGGTCTGACACCACGTGTGGCATTTTTTAATCAGGAGGGATATCTCAGCTGCAGAGGCCACCCATGAGGAATAAGGGGCCCCATCCCCATACCAGTGCCCCAAGCCCAAGGTTCCAGAGCTGGGAAGAGAAGTCTCCTTAACTTCAGATGGTAAAAACTAGCAGTGATTGTGGCTGAGTGACACAGAGGCTGCTGGAGTCCCTGGGAGTTCATCGTAAAGGCCCAGCACACAAAATTAGATGGACTCACTTGCCCTGAGCTCCAGCACTGGGGCAATGGATCAGGGGGATCCAGGGACATACAGGAAGAATTGGATTGTCTGGCATCAAGGCAAGAACTCAGAGGTGGCTTTCTCCCAGAAAAGGATACTAGCAGGGGTCATTTTTCCCATGGAAGAACAGAAGAAATCTCCATATAAAGAACTAAATGAAATGGAAGTAAACAAATTGAATGATACAGAGTTCAAAAGAATGGTTAAAAAAATGGGACTACATCAAAATAAAAAGCTGCTGCACAGCAAAAGAAACCATCAACCAAACAACAAGAAAGCCCACTGCATAGGAGAACATATTTGCCAATGTAAATATCACATGATCTCCGATAAGGGTTTAATCTCCAAAATTTACAGGGAACTCATACAATTTAATAAAAGGAAGATAAACAATCCAATGAAAAAATGGGCAAAGGACCTCAAAAGACACTTTTCAAAAGAGGACCTACAGAAGGCCAAGAGACATATGAAAACATGCTCAAAGTCACTAATCATATGAGAGATGCAAATCAAAATGACAATGAGGTACCATCTCACACCTGTCAGAATAGCTGTCATCAACAAATCAACAATCAGCAAGTGCTGGAGACGATGCAGAGAAAAAGGAACCCTGGCGCATTGCTGGTGGGAATGCAGACTGGTGCAACCACTGTGGAAAACAGTATGGCGTTTCCTCAAAAAATTAAAAATGGAACTCCCATTTGATCCAGTAATCCCACTTCTAGGATATATCCCAAGAAATCAGAAACACCAATCAGAAAGGATATGTGCATCCCTATGTTCATAGGAGCACAATTTACAACAGCTAAGATTTGGATATAGCCTAAGTGCCCATCATAAGATGAGTGGATTAAAAAATGGTGATACATCTACACAATGGAATACTACACTGCTGTAAAAAAAGAAGGGACTCTTGCCATTTGAAACAGCATGGATGTAACTGGAGAGCATTATGCTAAGCAAAATAAGCCAGTTGGAGAAAGATAAATATCACATGATCTCACTCATTTGTTGAATATAATGAACAACATAAACTGATGAACCAAAATAGAGCCAGAGAAAACAGGGTTATAAGATTGATCAAGGATTTTAATGAAAGCCTCAAGGAACTTAGTGAGACTTTCAAGAATCTTAGTGAGAATTTCAAAGGCATGAAAAAGGACCAGTCAGAAATTAACCACACACTAACTGCAATAAAGAACAATTTACAGGGATTCAGCAGTAGAGTAGAGGATGCTGATAATCAAATCAAAGTTTGGAAGATGAGGAAGCAAAAAAAACACCCAATCTGAAGAGCAAAAAGAAAAAAGAATCCAAAAATATAAAGATAGCGTAAGGAGACTCTGGTACAACTTCAAATGTACCAACATTCACATTAGGGGGAATGCCAGAAGAAAATGAGAGAGAGCATGATATTGAAAACCTATTTGAAGAAATAATGATAACTTGTATGCATACATATAAGCATAAGCGATGGATGTGGACAACAGGGGGTGAAGGTAAGGGCAGGATTGGGAGGATGAGGGGACATTGGGGGGATAAGGACACATTTGTAATATCTTAATCAATAAAGGGGAAAACATTTTTAAAAAAAGAAATAATGACAGAAAAATTCTCCTACCTGGTGAAAGAAATAGACTTACAAGTCCACAAAGTACACAGAGTTCCAGACAAGGGGAACCCAAAGAAGCCCACAACAAAACACATATTTACATTCCAAGGGTTAAAGACAAAGAGAATTTTAAAACATCAAGAGAAAAGCAGTTATTTACCTACAAAGGAGCACTCATATGACTGTCAGGTGATTTTTCAACAGAAAAATTTTGCAGGCCAGAAGGGTGTGTCAAGAAATATTCAAAGTGATGAGTAGTAAGGACCTACAACCAAGATCACTCTACCCAAGAAAGCTATCATTTAGAATTGAAGGTCAGATAAAGAGCTTCACAGACAAGAAAAGCTAAAAAAGTTAATCACCACCAAACCATTATTACATGAAATATTGAAGGTTATTCTTTAAGAAGAAGAAACAAAAGAAAAAACATGAACAATAGATAGTAATAAATACATATCTATCAACAATTGAATCTAAAAATCAAAAGAAATGAACAAGGAATCTAATGAACATAAATAAATTGATGAATAAAATAGAACCAGAGGCATGGAAATCTGGAATAGACTAATGAATCTCAGAGGGCAGGTAGAGAGGGCCTGAGAAGAGATTAACCTAAGATTTTATATGCATATATCCATTACCTATAGACACAGACAATAGGTGGTGAAGGCATTGGGTGGGATGGGAACTGGGTGGAGGGGGTGATTGGGGGGTAAGGGGAAATATCTGTAATACTTTCAACAATATATATTTAAAAGAAAAAATATATATTGAGGAAATGTTATATCAGAATTTTAGAATTTCTGAATTTTGCTTCTCTTTCTCTTGAGTCTTCCAATACAACTCGTATCTTTTGTTTTTGTGGGGTTTTTTTCTTTTTCAAGGCCATTCTGTATTACAATGGTCATGCCCTTTTGTTCAGAAGCAATATTTTTAGACTCTGCTTCCATTCTTATCCAAAGGTCACCTTAATATGAAATTTTAATAAAGTATTTTGCTGCTTGACTTTGTGTCTTTCACCAAAGGTTTCCATTAGTTATTATAAGGCATCACCTCACTATTTTTGTGATTTTATGTCTTCACCCTCACTCTGTCTGAATAACCTGTATTCCCTGGCTGTTAGCCTCACTATTCAGTCCTAGCCTTCTGTACACTACCTGTTTTTGATAGAGGGACTTATAATCTGATAGAACACCTGAATTAATTTGAAAAATAATCATATTATTTTAAATCTTAGAACACCTATACTTATGTGAATATAGGGTTACGTTTTTCTTAAGTTTCCTTTTCAAGGCCTTTTCAAAGTGATTGAGGAGATGACTCAGCTGTGAATCCAGCCAGCAGAACTGATAAACATGGTCAGACTGACCCACCAGGAGTCAAAACATCATCTCATCGAGTGATGACTAAGGACAATAGCTGATGTCTGCGGACCTCCAGGGTTGCATGTAGCTGCATTCCATTCCCAGCCTCACCCTAGCCCATTCCTCTTTATAATCCTGTCCCTTATACCTTGTTGTAAGACAGGATTTGAATGCTTGTAAGTGCCCTCTCTTCTTGGTTGGCTAGCCTTTTCAATAAATGCCTTATATGATTCAACCCTGCCTTCATTTTTAGACACAGCATCAGGCAGCCCAAGCCCACCCTGGGGTTTCCCAGTAACAATAAACATGTAAGTTTTTTTAAAAGTCATGAAAGTAGAAGTGGGCTATGGAAGAAGTGAGCCAGCTGGGCTGAGTGGGCTCAAGAAACAGTTTACAGAAGTAAAAGAAGAGACCTTGGAGTTTAGGAGAAAGAAAGGTAAAGAAAATGCACCTGGAGGAAGGAGAGGGGGGAAAGCTAGGGTGTGCTTCAGAGAGCTGGAGCAGCCCTGGGGAAACAAGAGGGTGAGGAAAGGCACAGGTGTGTTTAGGAGAAAGAGTGCCCTCTGTCCTGAGGGGTGTGTGTGTGTGTGTGTGTGTGTGTGTGTGTGTGTGTGTGTGTGTGTTTTATCTGCTCTCTAACTGTAGGGATCTTATGGGAGGTCACAGGGGAAGATCTCAAAAGAATATTCATCAGCTTCCCAGATGTGTCCTTTCAGGGTCTCCACTGATCGGTCAGTGCCGGGCAGAGGGTTATTAGTCATAGCAACTGGTCCTGATGTCAGCAAGGGCATCATCCCGTCTGGCCTTATTGCTAACCAGGGCCTGGAGCTGAAACACAATTGAGAATTAGATGTTATATCTATTTTGACCAAACTTCTGTCTCTATGGTCAACAGACCAAGGCTTGTCCCTAACATTATTTGATGTGGGTCAAATCCCCATTGTCTTAAGGAACTAATGCTGAAGGGAGTGGTTGTGCAAGGGTTTGTATGGGAGTCATGTGAGGCTGTTCTCTGGCTCCCTTGTTTCTCCTCTTAGGGGATCTACTACCTGATTAGTGAAGCTAAGGGAGAAAAGGTCAGGGGAAGTTCCAGACCCCTTTACTGGCGATATGAAAGATCAGGGGGCTAAATCACATGACCATGGATATTCTAGGGTAGGGATGAGGTCCTTGTTTTCCCAGTTTTGCCTGTTGCTAGGCACCCAGAGCTTTCCGTCCAGGTGACATTCCATACCCAGCCAATAGTTCCTCCTCTGCTTATGTCTGTCTAACTAGCTACTACAATTTAACTTTATAAGTTAGATAGTCTTAATTTATAAAGTTTGCCTACATGTTAGCAGACTTTGAATGCCAGGTTCTTAGGTTTCAATGTCATAGAAATGAGCACTGAATTCTGACCAGTAACAGATAGAGTTTATTGAAAAGAGTTTGTGCACAATGGAGTCCACTAGAAAAGAGAAGCTGAGTTCCTGGGAGGGTTCTTGTGGGCTGATATCAGGCCCTTGGGGTAAGTGTAGGGCTTGGGAATGAGGATGAGGTCAGTTGTCCCACATTCATTATCTGATGGTGGTTAGTCCCAGGGTAGTTACAAGATGTTTTCCACAGTGAATCACTCAAAGGGCCTGTAAAAGAATGCATGTGCAAATATTCTAGTTAACCATTAATTGAGAAAGCAATTTTGCAGAACATGATGTTAAGAAAGGTGTCATCATCATATGATCTTTCCTTTAAGGATGTGGTTAGGTTTGGTCAAGAATGAGTTCAGATGTCTCTACCCTACACTGTCTCATACACATTTGCTATTTATTAGTAGTACTGTTACCAGATAATTGATATTTTCTGTTGCTTGTGGGAGTGGTATTCTTGGGGGAACACTAAAATAAGCATTTCAGAAGCTCCCAAGGGAGAATGGGATGCGGTAAAATACTTTATTTGCATGGAATTACATTCCTCTGATTACAAAGTGCCAGGTCCATCAATCCAGTTTTGGGAAGGGGGCAGCTGTGGATTCAACAAAGCCAGAAGCAGGGCCAGTGTCCAGAGTTTCCTTTCCATGTTGCAGTCGGGTCCAGTACAGCATCAGGCTAATCAATGTCCATTAGTCCCTTGTGTGGGTTTCACATGGCTGTGGGCCATGTGGGCCAATGTAGGAGAGAGAAGGCGACCCCTGCAATGGAGAGCCAGGAGTGCAGGCAAGTAGCAAAAGAGAGCCAAGAGCGCATGCTCCTTTGTCCAGGAGCTTAAGTATTTATGTTTCACACCGTTGCAGTGGCCATGCCTGACTTGTTTCCAGGTATGACTGACAAACAGGAACCTTCCCAAGTCATTCAGACCTTACCGGGCATGTGGGGATGCATCTACTGTCCAGTCCTTTCCCCCAGCAATCTGTGGGGAACAGACTTGGAGAGTGTGAAACTGTAGCTTCCTAGCAAATGCTTATATCATCTAGTCTTCCCTTTCCTCCTTTCCTGTTAAATAATAATCAGATTATTACAACAATATCATTACCTGTTTAACATTTTCACCTAATACCTAATAGATCTTTACATCTAATATGGGCTTGAGTTAATTTAAATGGTATAATAAATTGCCTTAAAGATAATTATTTTCAGAATACCAGGTGATACAGGAATAAAAATTCACCAAATATAATTTCTACACTAATTATATATATATATATATATATATATATATATATATATAATAAAAATGAATCTACCCTTTAAAGAAAATGCTCCTCACAGTAGTAATAGTATTTTCTAAAAGCAATTTCTGTTGTTTCGGCCTTTGCCAAGCTGACAAGATTTCAGGCATACAAATTACAGGCTGCTTAGTTTAGCCAAATCAACTTGAAAAGTTCTGCCCATAAAAATCTCTCACTTCTCCAGCTCTCAAGCAGATTTAAATGAAGAAAATCTGGTACTTAATGTTCTCCTGGTTAGGTTGCTTAGCGACCACTCCACCCTGCAGCTCACACTGTGGGTTAGGTGTAAATTAACTATTGCAATGCTTGCAGGATTACAAGTAAATACACAAACACAGGTAATAAAATAACATGCTTGCAAAAAACATTTGTCATATCAAAATGTTTGTCAGACTAAACTCCTTTATTATATCATACGTTTGCCTAACTAGTTTTTAAAAAGACTTACCTTCACTAATTTAAAGGAGTTTAGCTTAAGATATCTGACATATATAAGGTGATTTTTAGAGACATTGATAAGCATATTAAATAAGTAAATATTTTAATTTATAATTTTTTGAAGAGAGATGACTTGGAAGTGAATAGAGTATAGCTGTTTACCTTGCATTAAGATTACAACTTAATAAAATATTTTCAAAAAATGTAAAATATTTTATAATCTGCAATCTCCTATAACATATTTTCTTTTATAGTTATGCATCCTTTATTTTGTCAGATCTTGGGTTCCATGTATATTACTAATAAGAATTGTGATCACTAAAACAATAAAAAGGTAATTTCTTGTCAAATGGCCTACTTCAATTCTGAGCCAAATCCTTATTTGATTGGTGTTCTATTCTAGATCATTATGCTTGTCATTTCCAACTTGGGCCTGCCACAAAAATTCTCATCAATGGCTTTTTCAAAAACAAATAAAGTGTATTCTTACCTGTTTTCAACATGCCTGTAAATAATAACCCAAGTATGGTGAGAAAACATCTAAGCCTTGTTTACATATTGTCAGCATATAAATATTTATCTACAGAAAGGCTCTTCTGTAGATGTTTATTTGTAAAATGTGTTATTTGAAGAGACATATATTTTCTATTTTCTATTCTAATATATGTAAAACTAAATTAAATTATGAGATGTTATGGATTTAACTTATGTCTTACCCTCTAGTTTTTAGATTTTTTAAAAAATATATTTTATTGATTTTTTTGCAGAGAGGAAGGGAGAGGGACAGAGAGCCAGAAACATTGATGAGAGAGAAACATCGATCAGCTGCCTCCTGCACACCCCCCACTGGGGATGTGCCAGCAACCGAGGTACATGCCCCCCACCGGAACCGAACCTGGGACCCTTCAGTCCGCAGGCCGACGCTCCATCCACTGAGCCAAACCAGTCAGGGCAAGTTTTTATGTGCCCTAAGTCTTATAGAGGACTTTGATTAAGTGGAGATAGTAATAGAGTTAATACTTATTGAGATGTATTATTGAAATTAATTAACAATAGGAGTATCAATATTTAAAACATCTCACTTAGGTTTAATACTTTCTGTGAATTGTCATGCATTGGTGTTTTTATTTACAGAAAAAAATGTTAGAGATAAATAATTTTTAAAAAATGTGGTGCTTTGGTTTCTTAACAATTTTCTCAAATAAACATTACATTTTCCCTAAGGGGGAAAATTATACAGATTCCCAAGTTGATTATAATCAGAGCATCATCACTGAAGAATGTTTGAAGTCCTAATTGCTATTGATTAGTTCTTTTGCTACCTTCTAATCAAACGGAAAGCAAACATTTTCATTTACAATTTGTGAGGTGTTAAAAAACTTGGTAGTAAGCAGGTAGTACCTAAATCAAGAATGAGGCTGAATAACTTGCTAGACTGAGAATAGAAATCAAAAGTACTGATTGTGTGTACAAAAATAGCAATATTGTGAACATTCATGACAGTATCTCTGTGCATGAAACCCAAGAATTTTTTGTGTACTCATGGTGGTGCAAATGACAAGGGTTAGCTTAATTAGGAAGGTTTAGGGAATAAAGGGGGTCCATGGGAGAGGAATGCATAGATGGGGATTGAAGATGCTTATCGTACTCATACAGAGGATAGAGAAATACCATAAGAGGAAGGGGGTCCAGAGGAAACATCTTGGCCTGACCAATTAAAGCAGCCCTGACCTATGGAGTAATAAAACATCTAGAACAGTGGTTCTCAACCTTTCTAATGCCGCGACCCTTTAATACAGTTCCCTATGTTGTGGTGACCCCCAACCATAAAGTTATTTTCATTGTTACTTCATAACTGTAATTTTGCTACTGTTATGAATTGTAATGTAAATATCTGATATGCAGGATGTATTTTCATTGTTATAAATTGAATATAAATAAAGCATAGTGATTAATCACAAAAAGAATATGTAATTATATATGTGTTTTCCGATGGTCTTAGGCAATCCCTGTGAAAGGGTCGATCGACCCCCAAAGGGGTCGCGACCCACAGGTTGAGAACCGCTGATCTAGAACAACTGAAAGAAAGCCATAGGGAGGTCTAAAAAACTCCAACCTGGACAAATAAGACAACCAAAGAGAGGAGAAGCGTGGATGTGGGGGTCTTGAGAACTGATTACAGGGCTAAGGTGGGAAAGGCACAATAAGAGAAGAGGTCTCCAGGGTATATAATGCCTCAAGACAAAGAAGGCAGTGGACACCCTCCTTAGATGATCCCTCTGTGCCAGAAGGGACAGAGTCTTAGGCTTCGGGATTTAAAATTAGGGTTTTAGAGGTACTACTTGCTTGCAATGAAGTTTCTTCTCCTTGCAATAAAGTTTCTGTACTTTTCACTTACCACCTTTTGTCTGTGGCTTCATTCTTTGAATCCATCTGGACAAGAACCTGGGAAAGAAATCACCCTTGCATCCTGCTCAGTAAAGCAACTGGAATCACAAGGAATAAATTCTTGAAGTGGTAAATAAATAAAATACTTTTATATTTATTATATATTTCTCATAGATTGTTCATTTTAATAAAGGAGACAAAATGGATCACAGAATTCCCTAAGTAGAAATTCAGTGCCTCCTTGTCTTTAAATCCTCTTATTGTTGTTGACCTCATGGTCCCTTGTTCCGCTGAGCGTGCCCAAGGCAGTTCCTCCTGTCAGTGCCTGAAAAGGAGCATTGATTCTCTTCTAACTATTCAGTACAGCACAGACCGACAGATGAAGGGTGGTGCTAATGGCAGGATCCGGAGTAAAGAACACATTTTTCAGAGGCATGGGAGGCATATACGATTCAGAAACAAAATTATTGCCTGCACTAAAGAACACACACAGAGAGAAATTTATTGAAGAGTGTAAAAATAGATATAAAAAGCAGAGCTGCCAATGACAGAAAGATAAAGGAAAGAAAACGAGGTGTTCCTTGAATAAACAAGTAACATTTGGGTAAAGAGGGAGGAGGTGGAGGTGAGATGACAGATGGAGCTGGCTTACAAAAGTGCAAGATTATACCAAAGAACTTCAACTTAACATTCAACAAAGGGCTAGAAGGTTCCCTTGCACAGACTGGAATAACTTTTCCTGTAGTAGAAAATGAAATATTAAAAGGCTTTATTATTGCACTGGAGCAGATAATTAGGCAATTAAAACTATTTAAATATGATAGAATATCAGAACTTATAAAGCATGCCTGCCAAGTTTTAACTTTTCAAGCTAAGACTTGGCTTTGGAAACGTTATCCTTGCTTTTAAAAATTGTTAGTGCTTTGTTGCTAAGTCTGCATTCCATTATTGGGAATCAGGAATACTGAAGGAAAAAATAGAATTTATTAATGGAAGAAAATAATAAAATTGTAAAGAATGCATATGTTGAAAGTAAAGAAGCAAGGCTGGACAATGGCACAAATAATTTGTGAATTAAAGACAATCTTATTAGCTGAAAACAGTTCTTTTTGAGAGAAAAGCTAATATTAAAAATATTTTATAGTGCATAAATATACAACACACAAGCACTCACATAGCAAATTAATAAAATTGTGCTACATTTTTATGAATGCAAATGTCTAACACACAAAGAATATTTTAGCACTGATGAAGTAAGAATTGAATTTAAGATTGATAGCAAAATTTCTAACAGATAAGGTTTTTTGAAATCTTTAGGTAATATGTAATTAAGAATTGTTAAGAATATTCTAATATTTCACTAGAAAGGGATAGGGTAATTAGAATTTGACTTCTAACTAGGACAAATATAATTATTGTAGGCAATTGTTTTTGTTATCCTACTACAAAAAATACAATTTTCTTTGGTTGTTTGACTATTACTATAGCAACCTCAGGGTCTGGCTTGTACTATAAAAATGAACTTGAATATTTAAGTACAAAAGAGTCCTGAGAGTCTAATAAATCCTTGATTGCTTTATTTAACCACTAATAAGTCACACTGAAAATGTGAATGACATTGGGATTTTATGTTTGAGATTTTATATAAGAATTGGATCACATTTCAAGAGAATACTGTAATGATTTGAATTTTCCAGCCATATATTAACATACAGTGAATAGCCTTATGTGTTAAACTAATTTATTTTCAATTTTATTAAGTTTGGTCTGTTACTTTTTGAGTAAAATTGGGGCTTTAGTTTATGTGTCCAGAGAAATCATGCCTTTTTATTTAACTTTTACTAGATAGCCATGGCCAAAAATTAGAAATGGAAATTCCCCAATGAACAGAAATAAAATGGGTATCCAAAATGTGAGCAGGAGTTAAATTCACATAGCCCTCGGAGGGACAAGGAGTAGATGTAGATATCAGGGATAGGATTTAATACCCACACAAGACCCCTAGTTAAACCTGGTCTAAATAAAGCCAGAAGCCAGAAAGATGCTGCACTGTCTACAAATAAGGACTATAACATATCTGCCTGCTATCTTGGAATCTCAGCTGAAGACAGTTAGCTACATAGGCTAAAATAAAGGAGAATCAATGACTAAAAGATTGAAAATCTAAACTTTACTCAATGTCAGCTTTAGCAGAAAGAAGATGGAAATAAAATTTAGGACTGACAGCACCAGAGATCACAATGATATTTAAACCTCTAGTAAATCAACAATTGTAAGCACTGTTTTGGAATGTACCAGAAAAGGTAACAATGGAAACACTTTAGAAATACACAATGGAAGATGATTACTGCTGAAGATGAGCCCACAAAGAAAAACTATAGAATATATGGGAGTAGTACTACATGATATGCTGCCTATAGACTCAAGCTAGGAAAACACACAACAGATTTTTTGTTGTTGTTGACAATATTACAATGTCCCCCATCTTTCCCCTTTTTGCCCCCTTCCAGCAAGCCCCAGTAGTGATCCACCCCCCTTGCCTTCATAATGATACAAAATTTATGGACTGGAACCCGGATTCTTTGTTTGCTGGAGTCAAAGAATGAATCCACGGACAGAAGGTGGTATAGCAAAGGTGGAGATTTATTAAAGAACAAGTAAAGATTCCCATGTGGGGAAAGGGAAAGAGTCCCACAGAATGGATTCCCATATGGGGAGGGGGAAAGGGTCCCACTAAGTTCCTTTTCCCTGTGGCTTATAAAGGCTGCAGATCTTGGTGCCTTGATATCCCCTCTGATTGGTCACTATTCCCTTAGACTGGTTACTATAGTAACTTCTGACCTCAAAGGTTGAATCTCACATGAGACATGTGAAGATCCCCCCCTACCCCCACCCCACCTCCTTCTTCATTGTTTTCCTATTCCCTTTGGGCTTTCTTCTTCTCCTTCTGGATGAAGGGCTTACTTCTCTTTATTTTGTAAATATAGACCTTTTGCTGTTCCCAGCTCCCTCATTCTATGGAAATGTACCTGTTGCAGCTTTTCAGCTCCCCCATTCTATGGAAATATACCTCCTGCTGTCCTGCAGCCCTGTGCTTCCTCCATGGTCCTCTTAATTTCTAAAATTTCCTAAGACCTGTCTTTTTCACTCCCCCATAATTCCTGTTTCAATAACATTGTTGTCTGCGTCCATGGGCTATGGCATATACTCATATATGTTATTTGGTTCATCTCTTCCAGTCAACTCCCACCACCCTTCCCTCTGAGACCTGTCAGTCTGTTCCATGTATCCATGTCTCTGGTTCTATTTTATTCATCAATTCACTGTGTTCATTAGATTCTACATATAAGTGAGATCATATGATTTTATCTTTCTCTGACTGGCTTATTTCACTTAGCATCATCATCTCCCAGGTCTTCCATGCTGTTTCAAAGGGTAAAGCGATCCTTCTTTTTACAGCTGCATAGTATTCCATTGTGTAAATGAACCAACGCTGTTTTTTCCACTCATCTGCTCCTGGGAACTTGGGCTTTTTCCAGATCTTAGCTATTGTAAATAATGCTGTTATGAACATAAAGGAGAATCAATGACTAAAAGATTGAAAATCTAAACTTTACTCAATGTCAGCTTTAGCAGAAAGAAGATGGAAATAAAATTCCATCTGATTGGTGTTTCGGGATTCTGAGGACATATTCCCAGAAATGGGATCTCTGGATCAAACAGCAATTGCATTTAGATTTTTATTTAAATTTTGGTTAATCCTTGCCCAAGAATATTTTTTCCATTGATTTTCAGAGACCGGAGGGTGGGGGGGGAGGGGAAAGAGAGAAACATCAATATGAGAGACACATCAACTGGTTGCCTCCCACATGCACCCTGAACAGATATTGAGCCTGCAACAGAGGTACCTGCCCTTGACTAGGAATTGAACCCAAGACCAGCAGTACACATGTAACACTTCAACCACTGAGCAAAACCAGCCAGGGACAATTTTTAATTTTTTGAGGAAACCCCGTACTGTTTTCCAGAGTGACTGCACCAGTCTGCATTCCCACCAGCAGGGCATGAGGGTTCCCTTTTCTCCACTTGTTGTTTGTTGATTTTTTGATGGTAGGCATTCTGACCGGTGTGAGGTGATACCTTGTTGTAGTTTTAAAAGAAAACCAAGCAGGATTAAAAGAACTGTAAAAATCTGTACTAGGAATTGTGTTTTTTAATTCTTATTAGAATTTTTGTTAGAGTGTTTGAAATTAACAGACACGGGTCCCATGCTCTGAGGTTTTGATTGAATCTAAGCATTTAAGTTGATGATATTGCTAATGATTTGTAATGTTCAAAGAGCTCTGGGATAGAATAGTTCCTATGAAGCATGTATAAAACATTGAAAAAATAAAAAATAGATTTATTTTAATTTTAAAAATCAATATATTGTTAAAGCATAAATTAGCCCAGAAGTTCACACCATTGCTGTTAGTAAGACACAATTTCCTATGAGATATAAATGATTATACACTTTAATTTTAAAATGCTTTTACAATTATAGAAATGTTTACACTTGAAATCATGTTAGAATTTTTTGTGTGTCTCCCTCCATAAAATTTCTGAATTCATATTTCATATTTTTACCCATTTGATTGGTACTCAGTCCCTACACTGCATGGTCCCTACAATACATACTGGTCACACTGCATGGTCCTGTCCCCATCTTACAGTTACATATTTCAGTTTGATAATTACTTATTATAATTGTTATTGTCAGTGACATCCCCTGTTTTGTGAGCATATAAAATATGTTATTTAATTCTGTTCATTTTTATAATCTATAATTATTTTTTGTTAATACAAACCCGAAGATATTTTTTTTCACATTGATTTTTAGATAGAATGGAAGGGAGAGAGGGAGGGGTAGAGACAGAGAGAAAGAGAGAGAGAGAGAGAGAGAGAGAGAGAGAGAGAGAGAGAGAAAGAGAGAGACAGAGAGAGAGAGAGATTGGTTATCTCCTGCATGCAGCCTAACTGGGGCCAGAGATTGAACCTGTGATCCAAGTGCATGTCCTTGACTAAGAATCAAACCTAAGACCCTTTGGTGCATGAAAAACACTGGCCAGGGCTATAATCTATAATTTTTATTGAATTTTTCTAGCAATTATTACTGTTCCCATGATCTGATCTTAACTCTTTCTAAATAGAACATGTTTGATTGTATTCATTTCTTGAATTTTCTTTTTGACCTGTCTCTCTTTTATTATTACTGTGTTTTGATATCAAAAAATTAGCCACAGTTTGATTTACTGATGAAATTTAATAATAAAATGAATTTTCTAAAAGCTAACTATATTGATATATAAAATAAGCCTCTTAAAATTCATTTAAAAAACTTTATTATATATAAATATAAGATTGCTTTTTGTGATTTTATAGAAAATACTTTTTAATTAAATATTTCAAAATTCCTACTTTACTTAAAACATGCTAGATTTTTCAATGTTTTTCATTATAATTTTAAAAACATTATCTTAAAAAATTGATTTTTGAAGCCACAATCATTCTATTTAAGTATTTTATATTTAAAACAATTTAAGGTTTGGCTGGTGTTGTCTTTCAGACTATGAAGCCCTCTGCCATGTAGGACCCCCTTCTCCACCTGCCCTATGTTTTATTAGTGACTGTGCTTGGTTAATAAAAATGGCTATAAACCTAGGAGATATTATTGAAAGAATATCAATTTTTCTGCTAAATATTAAAAGCAAAAACTAGAATTAACAGAGTTGTCTATTACTCAAGTTTGTCCTACAAGTAATAATATTTTGTATAAATTCCATGATGAAATGGGAAATGCTAAAATTGAAATATCTATACAGATACTTAGTCAATTAAAAGCAGAGCAAGAGAATGTCTCATAATCAAGGATAAAAATCTTACAGAATGAGGAGAACTAGGATGGCAGCATAGATAAGCACCAGTATTTGCCACTTACTACAACCACTTAAAAATTACAACTAAAATACAGAACAACCATAATTCAGAACCACTGGAAAGCCTGCTGAATAGAAGTGCTACAGCTAGAGAAATAAAGAAGAAAGCACATGGAGACTAGTAGGAGGGGTGGAGGCACAGAAGGCTGGTCCAACACCAATGTGTGGTGTTTTTTAATTGGGAGAAATATTGAGGCTTTGGTGGCTGCACGTGAGCAGCAAGGGGTCCCAGCCCCACACCAGACCCACATCTGGGGATTCCAGAGCTGGAAAGAGAATTCCCCACAACTACAGGCTGTAAAAACCAGAAGGGATGTGGCTAAGTAACAAGGAGGCTGCTGGAATCCCAGGTTTTTCCTCTTAAAGGGCCCCATACACAAACTTACATGGTCCTGCTTCTTCGGAGCTCCAGCACCAGCGGGGAGGAGGCGGGACATAGGGGAGGGACCCAGATACATACTGGGAGGAACTGGATTGTCTGGCATCAGGGCAAGAACTTGGGGGTGGCTTTCTCCCAGACAGGGGTACTCAAAGGGGTCATTGTTCCTGTGTTGAGACTTCTTCTGTCTCAGGGCCGACTGGTAGCCATACCTGAGTCTCCATCAGCCTGGAGCACATTGTTTACACTGCCCTGGGCATTCCCTGAGGTCCTGTTTCATTCAATTGGCAGCCCCACCCAAGCTGTTTGCAGAGGCTTTTACATATAAATGGCCTGTCCTGGCTCAGGCTTCAGACTTTTCTAAAATCTCTCAAAGAAGCAGCAACGGTGAGAGCATGTCCCATACCTATCAAAAAAAGGCCCAAGACCCAACACTAGCACCAGCCTGCCTTGTTTCACTGGAAGGCCTCACAAAATAGCATCTATTTGTAGATCTCTCTGTAGCTCCACCAGGTGGCCCCAGGTAATGGCTGACTTTGCACCTCCTTGGAGGCCCTAGAGCCAGTACACCCGGTGGACAGCTTCAGACCAAAGCAGATTACAACTCTACACATCCACAAGCAACACACTCAAGAGTCAGACTCAGTGAGCACGAAAGCTCCACTGAAGCAAGTCCTGCTCCATAGAGGTGTTTCCTGAATAGTAGCTCTTCCACTGAAGTCAGTCGCATCTGGTCCTCACAGCCAATTGGCCTGGAGGTCAACTCTTCCCAATGACACCAGCAGAAATTAGGGCTCAACTACAAGACTGCACATAGCCCACCTAGGGGCATAACTAGAGAGCCGAGCTCAGGTAACTGGAGAGGCTGAGCCACTAGGCTATACAGGACATCTACTACACAAGGCCAGTCTACCAATTCCAGAAGACATAGCAGCTTTACCTAATAAATAGAAACAAATACATAGAAACAGCCAAAATGGGGAAACGAAGAAACATGTCAGAAATGAAAGAAATGGAAGCAAGCAAATGACTGGATACAGAGTTCAAAAATCATGGTTATAAGGTTACTCAAGGATCTTCATGAGACTTTCAAGAATCTTAGTGAGAATTTCAAAGGCATGAAAAAGGATCAGTCAGAAATTAACCACACACTAACCAAAATAAAGAACAATTTACAGGAATCCAACAGTAGAGTAAAAGGTGCTGATAATCAAATCAATGATTTGAAATATGAGGAAACAAAAAACACCCAATCAGAAGAGCAAAAAGAAAAAAGAATCCAAAAGTATGAAGATAGTGTAAGGAGCCTCTGGGACAACTTTAGGCATACTGATATTTGCATTATAGGGATGCCAAAAGGAGAAGTGAAAAAGATAGAGAATAATACATTGAAAACCTATTTGAAGAAATAATGACAAAAGAAGTACCCTACCTGGTGAAAGAAATATACTTACAAGTACAACAAGCTTGGAGAGTCTCAAATAAGAGGAACCCAAAGAGGCCCACACCAAGACACATCATAATTAAAATGCCAAGGGTTGAAGACAAAGAGTGAATCTTAAAAGCAGCAAGAGAAAAGCAGTTAGTTACCTACAAGGGAGCACCCATACAACTGTCAGCTGATTTCTCAAAAGAAACTTTGCATTCAAGAAGGGAATGGCAAAAAATATTCAAAGTGATGAATAGTAAGGACCTACAACCCAGATTACTCTACTCAGCAAAACTATCATTTACAATTGAGGGTCAGATAAAGAACTTCACAAACAAGAAAAAGATAAAGGAGTTAATCACCACCAAAAAGGTATTACATGAAATTTTGAAGGGTATCCTATCTAATAATAGAGAAACATGGTAATTAACCGTAACGTCCCTACCCTTCCCATTGGCTAATCAGCGAGATATGCAAACTAACTGCCAACCAAGATGGCGGCTGGCAGCCAGGCAGCTGAAGCGAACAGGAGGCTTGCTTGCTCCAGTGACGGAGGAAGCCAAGGTTCCCCGCCTGCTGCTGCCGGCCTCTGAGCTTGCACTCTAAGCAACTATGTTGCAATTATAGAACCTAAACAAACCCCAGAAACCTGCTTTCAGCCGTCAGAGCTGGAGCGAGCAGGACCGCAACAGTGTTACAATTATAGAACCCAAACAAACCCAGAGACCTGCTTTCAACAGCCGAGGTCTCAGAGCTGGAGCCGAGCCTGAGCGCTAAAGCCGGCTTTCAGCTCCAGTGACAGCCATAGAAGGTAAATAAATCCCAGAATTAAAAAAAAAAAAAGAAAAAAAGGAGCTGTTGGGAGCTTCAGTCACCCGCCAGCCTGAAAACGGCCCTCAGCCCATCACCCAGACTGGACAGGCACCCCAGTGGAGACCCCCACGATGAAGGGGGTGTGACCAGCTGCAAACAGCCATCATCCCCTCATCCAGGCTGGCCAGGCACCGAAGCAGGACCCCCACCCTGATCCGGGACACCCTTCAGGGCAAACCAGCTAGCCCCCACCCGTGCACCAGGCCTCTATCCTATATAGTAAAAAGGGTAATATGCCTCCCAGCACCGGGATTAGCAGAGCCGCGAGGCCTCCTGGCACCGGGATCAGCAGAGCTGCGAGGCCTCACTGCCCCGGTGTCAAGCAGAGCTGTCAGGCTTCCCAGCACTGGGATCAGTCGAGCCGTGAGGCCTCCTGGCCCCTGGAGCAGTGTGACAGGGGGCAGCGCCCAAACCCCCTGATCGCCCTGTGGCTCTGTGTGTGACAGGGGGCAGGGCCACAACCTCCCTATCTGCCCTGCTCTGTTCCTGACAGGGGAAGGCGCCCCAACCCCCTGATCGGCCCTGCTCTGTGCCTGATAGGGGGGAGCTCCCCAACCCCCTGATCGGCCCTGCTCTGTGTGTGACAGGGTGCGGCGCCCCAACCCCCTGATCCGCCCTGCTCTGTGTGTGACAGGGGCTGGTGACCCAACTCCCCTATTGGCCCTACTCTGTGCATGACAGGGGGGAGCTCCCCAACCCCCTGATCGGCCCTGCTCGGTTCGTGACAGGGGGAGCTCCTCAACCTCCTGATCGGCCGTGTGACAGGGGCTGTG
>NW_005871222.1:1934748-1952727 GCF_000147115.1 Myotis lucifugus
CCTACTCTGTGCATGACAGGGGAGGAGCTCCCCCAACCCCCTGATCGGCCCTGCTCTGTGCGTGACAAGGGGGGAGCTCCCCAACCCCCTGATCGGCCCTGCTCTGTGCATGACAGGGGAGGAGCTCCCCCAACCCCCCTGAATGGGCCTGCTCTGTGCATGACAAGAGGGGCAGTGCCCCCAACCCCCCTGATCGGCCCTGCTCTGTGCGTGACAGGAGGGGAGCTCCCCCAACCCCCCTGATGGGCCCTGCTCTGTGCATTGACCAGGGGGCAATGCCCCAACCCCCTGATCGGCCCTGCTCTGTGTGTGAGAGGTGGTGGCGCTGCAACCTCCCCATTTACCCTGCCTTGAGTGTGACAGGGGGCGGTGCCCCAACCCCCCAATCAGCCCTACTCTGAGCATGACTGGGGGTGGCATCGCAACCTCCCGATCAGCCCTGCTCTGTGCATGACAGGGGGTGGCGCCCCAACTCCCCAATCAGTCCTGCTCTGAGCCCAACCAGGGGCTGCACCTAGGGATTGGGCCTGCCCTCTGCCACCCAGGAGCGGGCCTAAGCCAGCAGGTCGTTATCTCCCGAGGGGTCCCAGACTGTGAGAGGGCACAAGTGGGGCTGAGGGACACCCTCCCCCGGCCAGTGCACAAATTTTTGTGCACCGGGCCTCTAGTCTATATATATAAAACCCTAATATTCAAATAGACCGAACGGCGGAACAACCGAACAACTGAATAAGTGGTCGCTATGACGTGTGCTGACCTCCAGGGGCTTGTGCGGAACATGGCAGGTGTTGGCAGCAGGCGGCAGAGTTCAGAACATAGTGGGCATTGGCTGTGGTGAGAGGTAGAGCAGGTGAGCGGGGGCTCCAGACTAAGGCGAGGCACCCATCGCTGCCATTGGGGCAAGCCTCTGGTGGTTATTGACAATTCTTTGCTCCCGTGCTCCAAGATCCTGCCGGCGCTTACACCCACTGCCGGTCCCGATCGCTCAGCGCTGTCAGCGGGTGTGAGCAGTGGCTGCTGGCCCAGATCTCCTCTGAGGGCTTCTCCACCTCCCCCTTCTCCTGAGGGGCAATCAGGGCAGCAGCCACCGCTCACAACTGCTGATGGCGTCAGCCCTGCTCGCACCCACTGCTGGCGCTGGCCCCAATTGCTCTGCGCTGTCAGCAGGTGCGAGCGAGGCCGGTGCCATCAGCATGTGGGAGCAGTGGTGGTGGGAGCAGGACTTCTGGCAGACAGGACACAGGGGGCTGCGGTGGGAGGGTCTGGGCAGGGGTGTAAAGGATGGACTGAGACCCATCCCTGTGACCACTGCAGCCTCTCAACCCACAGTTCCTTTCCAGGTGCACAAACTAATGCACTGGGCCCCTAGTTCTTTAAGAAGAAGAAGAAGAAAAATGAGGAGCAGGAGGAGGAGGAGGAGGAGGAGAAGAAGGGATAAAAATATGAACAATAAAATGGCAACAAAAATCGATCTATCCACAATTGAATCTAACAATCAAAATAAATTAGCAAGAAATCTAATGAACAAAATAGACTGGTGAATACAATAGAATCAGATACATGGAAGCATGGAACAGACATGAATCTCAGAGGAAAGGGGGCAGAGGGATGGGAAGAGATTAACCAAAGATTTTACCTATGAACACAGACTGTAGGATGGTGAAGGCCTGGGGTGCGGCAGAAACTGGTTGGAGGGGTGTAATGGGGGGATACTAATGTATTTTTAATATAATAATATGCTAGTAGAATAGATATGTTATTTGCTACTTTTATGTCTATACATCATTATAACAGTGTAGACTATGCTATCTATTATAGTAACATGCTAGGATAGGATACTATAGATAATAATATATCCATGTGTTACTGGTTGAATTTTTGAAACTCTAAACCAGCCGTGGGCAAACTACGGCCCACGGGTCAGATCCGGCCCATTTGAAATGAATAAAAATAAAAAAAAAAAAAAAAAAAAAAAAAAGACCGTACCCTTTTATGTAATGATGTTTACTTTGAATTTATGTTAGTTCACACAAACACTCCATCCATGCTTTTGTTCCAGCCCTCTGGTCCAGTTTAAGAACCCATTGTGGCCCTCGAGTCAAAAAGTTTGCCCACCCCTGCTCTAAACCCTAGTACCTCAGAATATAACTTTATATGGAAATAGTGTCATTGCAGATGTAATTAGTTAAGATGAGGTCATACTGGGGTAAGATGGGCTCCTAATTCTATATGACTGGTGTCTTTAGAAACAAGGGAAATTTGTGACCAAAACAAACACACAGAGAATGCCATGTTAGATGAAGACAGATATTAGTGATGCTTCTACAAGTAAAGAATGCCAAAGATATACAACAACTGATGAACTATGGAACAGATTTTTTCCCTCACATCCCTTGGAAGAAACCAACTCTGCTAACACTGAACTTGGATTGTTCAGTCTCCAGAAGAGTGAGACAATACATTTCGGTTGTTTAACCCTCCAGTGTGTGGTATTTTGTACAAAAGCCTTAACAAACTAATTACTATACTATACTATACTATACTATACTATACTATACTATACTATACTATACGTAACATACTTATCTAATGTACTAATATATCAATACTAATACAGTATGTCCCAAAAAATGTATACACACTTAACACCTGATAGCTCAATTGAGGTTTCTTTCTCTTCAGATTTAACCCATTGGAATTAATAATTATTCAAAGTGTGTATACATTTTTTGGGGGACATTATATATCTACCTATCTAATATAAAATGTAGGGTCACCATTCTGAAAGACACCATTCTGAAAGACATTAGATAAAATAAACATGCATTTATTAAGTTAATGGAGACATAGTTTTATTTTATTCAAGTAACCTAAATGCAAAAACTTCAACTGTAATTGGGCTTGTTGCCTAATGTGGGTAAAGTCTATGCAAACATAATAGCTTGTAGAAAAGCAATAAACAGTTGGAAGTGACCTTAGAGGTTATTTAATCTAGCTTCTGTCTCAGTGCTGAAATACTCCCCATAAAATCCTGGACTTGAAGCCAATTACCTTCTTTCATGGGAGCAGACAGAGGGGGGTGACTGACTGCCTAAAGGCACCAGGGAAGAGTCCAAAAGAAGAAGTGATAATTAGCCTGAGTTGAAACATGGACAAGAATGGCAAATTTCCTTAAGGCTAAAGTTTAGTGAGTGGGAAAGAGAAAAGTGGGAGGTTAGCACAAGAAGCTGGACTAGCCAATTTATGAAGTGTTTTAGTACTATCCATAGGATCCTATCTAGTTTCATAAGTGATAGGGAGTTTTTGGAATGCTTTATTTCTACGAGTACAGAGTTAATGCACCTATTATTAATATGTATATATTTTAGGAAGCTCACACTTGTGAATGAATGGAGTTGCTTTGAAGATCAGAATACAGGCAGCTCAATCAATGGGGGAATTTTATTTGCTAGTTTAGTATTAATTTGCAGTTTTTCATTTGTTTTTGTTTTTTTAATTTATCTTTATTGTTGAAAGTATTACAGATGCCCCCCCCCCTTTTTCCCATCCCCCTCCATCCAGTCCCCACTCTCCCCAAGCCTTCACAATACTATTGTCTGTGTCCATGGGCTATGCATATCCTATCTAATAAGAGAGAAACATGGTAATTAGCCGTACCTCCGCTACCTTTCCCATTGGCTAATCAGGGAGATATGCAAATTAACTGCCAACCAAGATGGCGGCCGGCAGCCAGGCAGCTGACACGAACAGGGAGGCTTGCTTGCTTCAGTGACGGAGGAAGCCAAGCTTCCCCGCCTGCCTTGCCGGCCTCTGAGCTGCAACTCTAAGAAACATTGTAACAAATATAGAAGCTAAACCAAACCCCAGAAACCTGCTTTAGTCAGCCAGGCTTCAGCCAGCAGGACCGCAACATTGTTTCAAATACAGAAGGTAAACAAAGGCCAGAAACCTGCTTTCAGCATCCGAGGCCTCAGAGCTAAAGCTGGCCCAGAATTAAAAAAAAAAAAAGAAAAAAAAGGAGCTGTTGGGAGCTTCAGTCACCCGCCAGCCTGAAAATGGCCCTCAGCCCCACACCCAGACTGGCCAGGCACCCCAGTGGGGACCCCCACCCTGATCTAGGACACCCTTCAGGGCAAACAAGCCAGCCCCCACCCGTGCACCAGGCCTCTATCCTATATAGTAAAAGGGTAATATGCCTCCCAGCACCGGGATCAGCGGAGCCACGAGGCCTCCCGGCAACAGGATCAGCATGACAGGGGGCAGCACCCAAACCCCCTGATTGCCCTGCGGCTCTGTGTGTGACAGGGGGCGGGGTCACAACCTCCTTATCTGCCCTGCTCTGTTCGTGACAGGGGAAGGCACCCCAACCCCCTGATCAGACCTGCTCTGTGCCTGATAGGGGTGAGCTCCCCAACCCCCTGATCGCCCTGCGGCTCTGTGTGTGACGGGGTGCGGCGCCCCAACCTCCCCCTCCCCACGGGCCCTGCTCTGTGTGTGACGGGGTAGAGCCATAACCTCCCCATCGGCCCTGCCCTGAGTGTGACAGTGGCGGCGCCTCAACCCCCTGATCCGCCCTGCTCTGTGTGTGACAGGGGGCGGTGCCCCAACTCCCCTATTGGCCCTACTCTGTGAGTGACAGGGGGGAGCTCCTCAATCCCCTGATCGGCCCTGCTCTGTGCGTGACAGGGGGGAGCTCCTCAATCCCCTGATTGACCCTGCTCTGTGCATGACAGGGGGGAGCTCCTCAACACCCTGATCGACCCTGCTCTGTGTGTGACAGGGTACAGAGCCCCAACCCCCCTGATGGGCCCTGCTCTGTGCATGACAGGGGGCAGCGCCCCAATCCCCTGATTGGCCCTGCTCTGTGCGTGACAGGGGTGGCGCCGCAACTTCCCTATCGACCCTGCCTTGAGTGTGACAGGGGGTGGTGCCCCAACCCCCCAATCGGCCATACCCTGAGCGTGACTGAGGGTGGCATCGCAACCTCCCGATCAGCCCTGCTCTGTGCATGATAGGGGGTGGCGCCCCAACTCCCCAATCGGCCCTGCTCTGAGCCTGACCAGGGGCTGCACCTAGGGATTGGGCCTGCCCTCTGCCACCCGGGAGCAGGCCTAAGTCAGCAGGTCATTATCTCCCGAGGGGTCCCAGACTGCAAGAGGGCACAGGCCGGGCTGAGGGACCCCCCCTCCCCACCGATTGCACAAATTTTTGTGCACCGGGCCTCTAGTTTATACTAATAAAAGGGTAATATGCTAATCAGACTGGGTCGATCGGACATCTTCCGACATCCGACTTCCTTCTGGACAAGCCACAGCAGCGGGGGCTGAGGCAGAGGTGGTTAGGGGCGATCAGGCTGGTGAGGGGGAACAAGCAGTTAGGGGGCAATCAGGCTGGCAGAGGAGGGCAGTTGGGGGCTATTAGGTAGGTAGGTAGGTGAGCAATTACGAGCCAGTTGTCCTGGATTGTGAAAGGGATGTCCGACTGCCAGTTTAGGCCCGATCCCAGCAGTCAGACATCCCCTGAAGGGTCCTGGATTGGAGAGGGTGCAGGCTGGACTGGTGACCCCGCCCCTCCTGTGCACGAATTTCGTGCAACAGGCCTCTAGTATGCATACAAGTTCTCTGCTTAGGTTAAACACTCCTCACCACCCCCAACACCCCCATCCCCATCTTCTTTCTGAGATTCCATAGTCTGTTCCATGCTTCTATGTCTCTGGATCTATTTTGTTCATCAGTTTATTTTATTCATTAAATTCCACATATAAGTAAAATTATGTGCTATGTATATTTCTCTGACTGGCTTATTTCGCTTAGCATAATACTCTCCAGGTCCTTCCATGCTGTCTCAAAAGGTCAGAGATCCTTCTCTTTTACCCCTTCATAGTATAAATGTACCACAGCTCTTTTATCCACTCATCTACTAATGGGCACTTAGGCTATTTCCAGATCTTAGCTATTGTAAAATGTGTTTCTATTAACATAGGGGTGCGTATATTCTTTCTGATTGGTGTTTCGGGTTTCTTAGGATCTACAGTATTCCTAGAAGTGGGTCAAATGGCAGTTCCATTTTTAATTTTTTAAGGAAATTCCATACAGTTTTTCATAGTGGCTGTACCAATCTGCATTCCAACAAGCAGTGTACTAGGGTTCCATTTTTTCCACATCCTTACCAACACTTGTCATTTGATGATTTGTTAATGTTAGCCATTCTCAAAGATGTGAAGGAATACCTTATTGTGGTTTTAATTTGCTTCGCTCTGATTAGTGACTTTGAGTATTTTTTCATGACTCTTGGACATCTGTATGTCCACTTTAGAAAAGTGTCTATTTAGGTCCTTTGCCCATTTTTTAATTGGATTGCTTGTCTTCATTTTGTTAAGTTGTATAACTTTCTTATATATTTTGAAAATTAATCCTTTATCCAATGTATCATTGGAAGTTTCTCATATGATAATTGTTAACAGTGAAACAATGAGACCTCCATTCTTTTCTTTTTGATGGAAAGGTTTTAGTCAAGAGACAAAGTGTAGAAAAGCAAGCAAGAATGTATTGACCACAGCAAAATTATCATGGGGTCCATTAGAGGTTAGGGGACTTGTGCCTGTGGGGGAAGAGATGGGGGAAGGGAATGGCTTGGACATGCTCCCTAGAGGGAGATCAGGCTGGGACCTTCCTTTTCAGGGGATTTAAAGGCAGAACATTTAGGGGAGGTCTTAGGAGAGAATCAATAGAATATTCATCAGCTTTATGCTGATGTATCGAAATGAGACTTATTCTCTTAATTTGTCTGTCCTTGGGTGTGGTTGGCAAATGACACTAATTACACTAATGGCACAAATCTGTCTTCCTGAGTAGGGTGATTTTAGCTACTTACCCTCTGTTTGATGAGAGGTATAAGCCATTTACTCCTTAGTGTCCTTGGTTTAGGGAATATAAGGTTTACTAGGTGGCTGCAAACAGCTGTTTAACTATGTCTCATCTTCCCCATTCCACTTGTTCTGGAATTTTCCCAGCTTCTTTCTATACTATAACAATATTATTTGAATATTGTACCTGTATTATGACCACATCTCATTCCAATTGTACCACATGTCCCTCATTACCATGTTTCCTATGCATTGGTCATACTGAAATTATTTAGTATTCTATAAACACACATTTTCTTCATGCTACTGCATCTGGAAAAGAGACCTGGCTTCAAGTGGCTCTTCATAGGACCAGCCAGTAGTGTGTGGGTTCTTGCCATCCTGTAGGAAACATTTCACACCAGTCCAGGTGATTTTTAGATGATGTTTATTGAAGCTGGGGACAGTGACACAAGAAAGGGCCTGAAGCAACAGGAGAGGGACTAGGTGGGGAAATGAGTCTAGGATAGGCTGATTTGACTCATTAAGAAGTTAGAGAAAAGGGGGCCTTGTGTTGGGGTCCAGCCCCAACAGGTCCAGGGGTTCCCCAAGGTGTGGACGGAGTTGGCGAAGAAGGAATGACAGGGAGGCAGCTTTCAGGTGATCATCATGGCGAGGTTCCTCCTAGCCAGGTTCCTCCCTTTATTGTCCTCTTACATTTGTATTTATACTATTTGATCTTAATCCCATCCATTCTATTCCAAAGGTTAGGGCGTTTCTTATCTCCATTCCAAGGTTACTCTATTGTTCTATTAAGCTACAAGGAAGTAACTGAAGGAGACCATCCCCAGTAAAGATTATGTAGTTTAAGCGTAATTGTTCGTAGTTAAAGTAATTAACTACCTGCCTGGCACTTAGTTAAGGGGTTTTACTGATAAAAATCCTCACCTGGGGAAACAACCTTTCTCAGGGAGCGTTAAGAGGGGGAGCAAACATATTAAGAACAGTATGCCATATACGCCAGGTCCCTTGAAACATAAGTTGTTCAGATGTTTCTTCCCTGCAGCAACTGCATCAAGTAGCAAGGGTGGATTGGCTTCCAGCAGCCTTGGGGATAGAGTTTGGGGGTTAGGCTAGAACTAGCTGCCACTGCCCATTGCTCCCTGGTTGCAAGTCTCATGGTGTCCTTTAGAGTTTAGGAGATGCATGCTTATAGGGAAAGAACTGAGAGAAGGGAAAGGTGCAGGTGTGCTCCTGGGAGGGAGAGTGCATGCTGGGGCCTTTGTCTTGAAGCTTTTATCTCTCTCTTACAGGTGGAAATAGGGGAGGGTTTCAGCAGACTATTCATCAGTTTTTCAGATGTGCCCTATCAGGGTCTTGGTCTCTACTGATTGGTTACTGCCAGGGGATGGGGTCATTAGTCATTGCAATTGGTCTTAGCATCATCGCCCACCTGGTTTTGCAGCATTTTGGGCCTGGAGCTGAAATACATCTGAGGCCTAGATGTTCTCTCTAGGGAGGTGGCCTTCTGTATCTGGCTGTAAATTGCTCTGCCGGTTTGTTAGGCTATCTGTTTCCGTTTCCCTATTCCACTTGCCAAAGAATTTTCCTAGCTACTTATTGTCTGTCTCAGTACTATGTCTTTGCACAAGGTACTCCTATTGCCAGGAAGAACATTTCTCCCAATATTTGACTATTAAGATCTTATTTATCTTTAAGATACAACTCAAAAATGAACCTACATTTTTTGGTACCTCAAAGCAGACAAAGCAATATCATTGCTCTTCCCATTCTGCTCCCAAAGTATTTTGAACTTGATGCTATAATAACCCTAATTTATGTTATTCTTTTTTATATACCTTTGTAGCCACATACTCAGTAACATATGTACCTTTGAATATATATATGTGTGTAATATATATATATATATTAGAGGCCCTGTGCATGAAATTTGTGCACAGGTGCGGTCCTTAGGCCTGGCCGGCACCTCCGTCCCTTTCAACTCTGCCCCCAGGTAGCTGGCCAGAGGTTGCAGCACATTGTCAATGCCCACCATGTTCCAAGCTGCCCCCTGGTGGTTAGCACACATCATAGTGAGTGGTCAATCTCCCCGTCTCCCAGAGAGGACAATTTGCATATTAGGCTTTTATTATATAGGATAATTTTTAAAATATATTTTCATTGATTTCAGAGAGGAAGGGGGATGGAGAGAGAGATAGAAACATCAATGATAAGAGAGAATCATTGATCAGCTGCCTCCTACATGCCCCCAACTAGGGATCAAGCCCGCAAGCCAGGCATGTGCCCTTGACCAGAATCAAACCCGGAACCCTTTAGTCAGCAGTCTGACACTCTATCCACTGAGCCAAACTGGCCATGGCTATCTTTTTCTTTTTAATCTGCAGAGTGGAAACAAAAACACTACAGGCCTCAAATGGCATTGTAACGGGGTAGAAACTTCATTTCTTTAATATGGCCCTTTTTCCTTTTGAAGCAAACTAACCTCATTGAACACCTGGACTCACCTGTCTCCTTCTCCCTTGCAGGCTACTCCCTTAATCTTTAAACCCTCAAGGCAATGAGGTTCTGATCAGCATCATATAATCTTAGGAACAAAGCCTCGAGTCTGTTGATCCCAGAGACAGAGTTTCGGTTAAACTGTGGGAGGCACTTAGACATAAAAAAAGGAAGGATGATGGGCCAGGTACAGGAGGTCAACACTGTGAAAAGCCCCAGTGCTTAGTAGTGTACAATTGTAGGGGGGACCTGGTCCCCAGGGTGACCTTTTCTCCCCTAGCCTATCACTGGTCATGCAGTTTGGAATCCCTAGAATTTCCTCCCTGGAGATAACATGTAGGCTTCAGTTGCATTTCAGCTCCAGGCCCCAAAAAGCATCAAAACCAGACAAAGTGGCACCATGGCTGACATCAGAACCAGATGCACTGATCAACTACCACCTACCCTAGCTCCAACCAATCAGTAGAGACCACTACCCTGATCAGATCCTAGTTCCCTTAATCACCATGATTAATGATTTTCTCCTTTATATAACCCATCCCCTGGAAGCCATCTGGGAGCCAGGTCTTTGAACACTAGCTTACCTGTCTCCTGGTGTGTGTCACTTCTAAAAATTAAACCCTTCCTTTTTTTTCTACAAACTCCTATTTGTGCCTTATTAGGTTTTGATATGCACAGGCAAACCGACCCCTTTAGTCTGATAACAGCATCATTTGTGCTAAAGCCCATGATACCTAACCTAGATTTACTACCTAATCTAACTGCTATTTCAACCTTTCCTGGAAATACAATCTTACTCAACCTGTATGGAATTTTCTGGTCGAGTACCAGTAGACAATCTGTCACATGGGCCTTCTCCATGCCCTATAGAAAGAAGAGGCCATCTGCCTGATAAAAACCCTTGCTGTTTGCTTACACCCCTAAAAAGATGTCAGGATCTATAAACAACCCTTTCTTTTCTTTTGTAAATAGTTCCCCTGCCCCACCTTTCTTATGAAAACCTTCCATTTTTTACAAACCCTCAGAGCACCCTTCCAGTTGCTAGATGGGATGCTGCTGCATTCATGAATCACTTACTAAACCAAGTAGAACTTCATATTTACCCAGTTAAATTTTTTAAAACACTGCTTTGTACATAATATAAAGTTAATGTTAGTTATATGAAGAAGAGAATAAATATTATATAAGGTAATTTTTGGTTGGAAATTGGGGGATAAAATATCAGATTAGAAAGATGTGTTAAAGATCATCTTTCCTATGATATTTCATTATGAAAAAATGTAAATTCATTGGAAAACTGTCTACAGAGGCTAATTTTTTTTATATGTTGTTGTGGCCCTGGCCCAGCAATGAATTGGAAATCCCATTAATACTTGACAAAATATCAGTATCGAAGTATATATTTTAGAAGTAATTTTAAAATTAAGCTTGTTTTATTTTGAACTCACAAGATAAAACTACGCAAAATTAACATTTATAAAAATGTTAATATAAAAAGTGTAGAGATTGATTATAAAATTTATTTACAGAAGGAAATTGTCACTTTTTTATTTTAGTCGAACTAATCTTGTCATTTTTCTAAGCCCTCAGATATCGGTTAGAAGAAAAAGATTTAAGTTTTGGCCCCATCTGGCTTAAAATGTAGTGAATTGGTCCTTTAAAATAATTTTCTATGCAAAGAGAATGCAAATTGTCACCTCTCAGATTTCTTAGTCTTTTACTCTTCCTCACTAGTTGCATTCCATCATGACACCTGCCTATATTGGAGAAGAGATTTGTCCTATCCTACTTTGTGATAGGCTGATGAAGCAGAGTACTTGGCAAGGTGGGAGCAGCTGGCCCTCGAGCTTTCTAGGGATATTTGTTGGCCATCTAATTGCTGCTTCATATGTTGGAAATCACAACTGAAAACTTCAGTAACTATAATTTATGAGCTGGTCCTGCCTGGCCTCACTTCAGCTCCTGCTGTCATAAGAGATCCTCTGGCATCTGGCTGACTCCTATTCAGCTATAGTCCACCTAGTCTCTAACATGGAAATATCTTGGAATTTGCAGAATTTGGGACAGTCCTGACATGAATTCATAGTACTCATTCAAAATTACACAGACTGCTTGAAAACCATTTCTATGCAAGTTCCCTTTAAAAAGAACTATATATACTGTAAGTGTGTATGTGCTTGAACATGTATAAAAATGTTGTGCCCCATTTAATTATAGAAGTTGGATTAATTAAATATTCCTATTAACAACTATCATATATAAGATGTAATTTATCTACATTAGAGTCAAAGATTTTTTTTGGAAAAATTACTGTCCCAAATTTCAATGGTGTTGTACTTAACAACTACCGTGGGGCCTGGACTTACGAGTTTAATTCGTTCTGTGACGGAGCTCACAACTCAAATTACTCGTATGTCAAATCATTAAAGTGAACGAGTGAGACACGTGATGCTGGGCTGATGTTGTGGCGTTCACTGTGACGTTTGCTGCACCAACTAGCGGTGGGGTATCTGAAGCTGGTTTGTAACCTGAATTTTAGCTCACAACTCAAAGCAAAAAATCGGCCGAGAGACGGCTCATATCTCAAAAAACTCATTAGTTGGGACACTCGTAAGTCAAGGCCCCACTGTACTAAGGAATTTTCCTCCTTTATTTTTTTTGGTTAAAATTTTTTTTAAATTAAATTAAATCATAATAAAGTGGTCAAGAGCAATGTCTTCATGTTCAAACCACATGGTTTATCTGTAAATGGAAATAATAATAGTATCTTCTTAACAGGATTGTTATGAAGACTGAGTGAAATTACAATCTCAAAGATTACCTATTGTCTGATAGCATGCAAAGAAACATATTAACCACCATATGTTTCTGTGTATAAGATGTTATTTTTTTCTAAAATTGTTAGACTGAAAATCAAGGGGCGTCTTATACACAGAAGTCAGCCGAGGAGGGAGCCCTATGGGTGGGGTGCGTGTGCATAGCAGCCCATACCTTGTCAAACAGGCTTCCTCCAATCACAAGCCTTATTATTACTGACATCAGCTAATGCCATAATTGGAGGTGGAGGTGGAGAATACGCAGATGCAACAGGGACTGGCATTCTGAGCTGATAAAGATGTCAAAAAATAAAAAGATATATACTGGTAAGCGATTGTCTTAATCTGCAAAATTCAAACTGAATGTGATCAGCTATGCAAAAGATCATGGAAATAGAGCTGCAGAGAGACAATTTGGACCAGGGGTCCTCAAACTTTTTTTTTCATTTTTTATTATTTATTGGCTTCTAAATTTATGCAAATAATTTTTAGCCTACATTTTACAAAGTATAGTAAAAACCACAGATAACCTTAATGATATTTGGATTATATTAGTAGAAAATAATAAAAATGTTTCCATAAAATTTATGGATACGTATCATGAATCTAAGGAACCTGGGGGAATGGTAACAGGGGGCCAGTTCACTGTCCCTCAGACCATTGGAGGGCCGGACTATAGTTTAAAAAAAAAAACTATGAACAAATTCCTATGCACACTGCACATATCTTATTTTGAAGTAAAAAAACAAAACGGGAACAAATACAATATTTGTATTTGCATGTGGCCCGTGGGCCGTAGTTTGAGGACCCCTGATTTGGACCTCCTCTCACTGAGTGTATGAAAAGACTGTGGAGAAAACAGGAAGAACAACTCCTTAAGATGCCCAAAAAGAAGGCCTTAAGAGGAAAACCAGAAAAATGTTTAAAATACTGATTTTTTAATTTGGGTTGGAAAAGTGGGGGGCATTTTATACATGGAAAAATATGGTGATATCTATGGCAAAGAAAACTGGGGCTTCAGTTTAATTTATCCACAAAAGCAGAAGTTGATCCTATTAGGCTGCACTTTCTTAGTTCATTTTCCAACAAAGACGCAGTGACATTATATTGTCATCTTCCTGTATAGATCTACAATTTTATATATATACTAGAGGCCCGGTGCACAAAATTTGTGTACTCGGGGGGGGCATGGGGTCCCTCAGCCCAGCCTGCGCCCTTTCACAGTCTGGGAGCCCTTGGGAGACATCCAACTGTTGCAGAAGTGGGAGAGGCTCCTGCCACTACCGCTGCGCTTGCCAGCCTTGAGCCCAGCTTCTGGCTGAGTGGGGCTCCCACTGTGGGAGCACACTGACCACCAGGGGGCAGCTCCTGTGTTGAGCGTCTGCCCCCTGGTGATCAGTGTGCATCATAGTGACTGGTTGTTCTGCAGTTTGGTTGATTTGCATATTAGTCTTTTATTATATAGGACTAGAGGCCCAGTGCACGAAATTCATGCATGGGTGTGTGTGTGTCCCTCAGCTCAGCCCACACCCTCTCCGATCTGGGACCCCTCGAGGGATGTCTGACTGCTCGTTTAGGCCTGTCCAGAGGGCAGTTGGACATCCCTCTCACAATCCAGGACTACTGGCTCCCAACTGCTAATCTGCTTCCTGCCTGATTGCCCCTAACAGCTTCTGCCTGCCAGCCTGATCACTCCCTAACCACTCCCCTGCCAGCCTGATTGATGTCTAACTGCTCCCCTGCCACCTGATGCCCCTAACTGCCCTCCCCTGCTGTCCATCTTGTCTCCACATGGGGTCGGCCATCTTTGACCACATGGGGGCAGCCATCTTGTGTGTTGGAGTGATGGTCAATTTGCATATCACCCTTTTATTATAAAGGATATATAATAAATATATTCAATATTTATTATATATAAATAATAATATATAATAAAAGGGTGATATGCAAATTGACCCTAACAGCAGAACGACTGGGAATGACTGGTCACTATGACACACACTGACCACCAGGGGGCAGATGCTCAATGCAGGAGCTGCCCCTTGGTGCTCAGTGCACTCCCACAGGGGGAACTCTGCTCAGCCACAAGCCAGGCTGACAGCTGCCAGTATAGCGGTGGTGGTGGGAGCCTCTCCCGCCTCCTCAGCAGCGCTAAGGATGTCTGACTGCAGCTTAGGCCCAATCCTCCAGGGAGTGGGCCTAAGCCAGCAGGTGGTCATCCCCCGAGGGGTCCCAGTCTGTGAGAGGGCACAGGCCGGACTGAGGGACGCCCTGCCCTCCCGAGTGCACAAATTTTGTGCACCGGGCCTCTGAAATATATATATATATTTCAGTGAGAAAAGGAGAGGGAGAGATAGAAACATCAATGATGTTTGCCTCCTACATAATTACCATTGAGCCTGCAACCTGGGCATGTGCTCTGACCAGGAATCAAACCACAACCTCCTGGTTCATAGGTTGACACTCAACCATTGAGCCATACTGGCCTGGCTAGATCTACAATTTTATAAAAATCTAAACAGTTTTCCTGTTAAAGCATAACAGTATGCACTTGAGCAGTTACATAGAATACCCTCCCTACAAGGATTTGCCAGGAAAGTAATCTTGAGTCCAATATTGCTGAATATCTTTAAAGTTTCAATTCAAAGAAAAAAAAATTGATGGGAGCTTGCCTTAAGTTTATGAACATTATACCCAGTCCTATACATCATTGATTTTTTAAACCTTGTTGCATTGTGGTTTCAATAAGCAAAACCCTTCTTCTCCCAGGAAATCTTACACAGGATCTGAAGATAGAACAAGAGTTTTAAAGTTTGCTCAGATTGAAGGATGTGAGGACCACCACAACCACACAATTATTTATCCCCCAGTCCTTGATCCCCAAATGCAGAATTCTCTGATATTGAGAATCAAAAATTACTCTTTCAGATCATTTAATTTTTGCTTTTGTACTATCCAGGAAATCAGAGAGCTCTGTGCTCAGCTTTTATTTTATTAGTTCCCCATTCTTTAAATTATTCAAAAATCATAATTAAATAGCTTCTCTGAGCCAGACACTGTTCTCAGTGCTGGGTAATTGTAGTGACACCATAGCCAAGCATTTGCTTCTTGGGCCATAATATATTTTGGTGGAGAGGATACAAATAACAAATGAGTAAGAAAATGTATACTAGTCATTATCACATACACTTGTATGTTCTGTGAAGATGATAAAAATGGTATTATAATAGAGGATCAGTGAGGAAATTCTCTAAGGGGAGGTAATATTTGGGCAAGAGCCTGAATAAACTGAATTAGCCATGCATGTGAAAATCTGAAGGAAAGTCTTCCATGAAGGGGGGAAAACAATTACAACACTAACTTAATACTGAGTTGGGCTTATTTGAAAAATCAGAAAGAAGGGCAGCATGTAAGATGCTTAGTGAGAAAAGCAGAGAAGATATTAGCTTTAAGATGGTATCTAAGACTTAGGCAAGGAATAGTTCATATAGGGCCATGTAGAATCCAGTGATAACTGGAGGTCCAACTTTATTCCAGATGCAGTAAAGTGCCATTGGAGGATTGGGGGAAATAACAACTTGATTTACATCTTATCAAGATCTCTCTGATAATCAGGAAGAGAGAGAATGTTCCAGGAGCAAGACAGCAAACAAACAGATTCTTTTTAAAGTGTTTTCACTGAATAACAATTTGATCTCTTTGAGAATCACAAAATCCTTTTCAAACTGTCTTTTGGGGAAAAATGTATTTGGTTTGAATCATAGGAGAGTCAAACATTTGCCATTAGTTTGCATTTATTTGATTGGATGATAGATCAGTTTATTAGTACTGATAACTCTTTGTCTCCTGGACTGCTAATAAAAGTAGAGGAATTACACGTAGTCCTTATGTGCATTAGCATTATCATGGGCAATTCTTAATTTAGGTTCTGTCCTTCCTTTCTCTGTCTTACTTTTCTCACTTACATGTAAACATATATTACATTGTATAGTGTATAGCTGTATGGTGTACAACTTTGGAATTAGCCTTCAATCCTTTGATTGTTGTTTTTAATTTGAATAAGTGATCAAGACTCACTGCAGCATTAAGGAAACATAATTAGTTGGGGAGAGGGGTCTATGGGAGGAGCTAGGGCTTATGGAAGTTGTCCCACACTATGCAACTGTGAGAGCCCTACAGGAAGAACTCTACATTTATAGTAAAGCTCTATGGTTCCAACTCCCCCTTCCCTTAACTTCCTCTCCTTTCTATAAACACCCCTCCATCTTGGCACACAGGCGAGAGTGTGCACATGGCTTGCAATGTCTGCATGCACTGGGTTGCAACCCTTTCTACTTCCCTAATAAATCCTTTTCGGTGACGAAACACCCAGTCAATATTATTTTTAAGTTGACAAGTGGAAATAAGAAAAAGGCATGGCCAAATGATAAATAAATACATTAGTCATTAAAAATAAGACATACAAATATCCTAGGCATTATATAAAAGCAGGTTCCATGTGTCATTTTAATTTCTACTAACATTAATATATTTTTGTGTTATACAGTAAAATTTATCACCAAAATGAATCAACATTATGGCTCTAAGGAGAAAACAGTGAGATTGAGATATACATTATACAAGACTATTATAAGACCAGATCCTAGATCCTTAATATGTAGAAAGTAATTTAAAACAAGTTTTATAGTTTACTATTCTCTGTCACAATTATGAGAAATATTACATATTATAAATTTTAAATATTAAAAAATTTATTTCATAAATATTTTCATAATTTGTATAGATATTTAACTATTCCAAAAAGTTTAGGCTATAGAAAAGAATAAAGAGCTTCTGTGTCAGAAATGATTGCAAAGGAGGATGTACAGATTTAGGTAGCAATTCAAATTGTGTTCTAAGAAAGACAAATCCCCAGCTTACTAGTATAAAGGGAAAAGCACAAGTTGTAACAAAAGAAAAGTTTTTTATTTGCTATCTAACATGGTGTGATAATTAGTTCAAGAAGGTCCAGGTGGTGAGATTCTGAGGTAAGCAAGTTCCAAGATATGCTTCTATGGCAAGTCTGAAAGTCCAAGAGTTCAAAGCCCATGTAGATCCTCTACGCAAATGAATGATACTGGCTGCTCAAACGGGTTGGATCCTTTCAAGGTGAAGAGAGCAGATGGTTTGGTTGCCATGGTTAGAAGAAAGTAAAGTTTAGGATGTGCTTTCATGGCTGGTTCAAAAGTTCATGGGTGGGACAAGGATAAGGAAAACTTTTGCATGGCCTCTGGGCTCCATTTTAGTTTCTTTGACATAAATGAATCTATAGTTGCAATTTCCATTCACAAGTATTTTCATAATTTACATATGCATGTGACTTATTCCAAAAGATCCTTCTCATGTTTTAACTACATATATTATCATCACTGATTTATGAAGCATTCAATGTAATTTTCTTAATCTGCTGAAATGTTATGACACTTGGAGATTCCATTATATACTCATGTAGATCTATTTATATATAAATGCACTTATCATATTCAATGCTATGACTCAATTTTAATATTTTTATGGTAAATTACCTTTGAAAGTATATGTAGTAACTTATTTAAATTAAATTTTAGAACTATTTGCATCCCATGGAAGATATTAGAAAATGTTTTTAACCAGAAATGCCAGATCAAGCTTTAAAAGTAAGAAAACAAAGTGTCAAAAATATCTACTGTGGTTGTCCATAAATCAGTGTGTGTAGAATTTTAAATGTGACTTGTTCTAAAGTAGAATTTATGAAAAGACTGTATAATCTTGAGAGCATGTCTT
>NW_005871222.1:1953194-1963840 GCF_000147115.1 Myotis lucifugus
GGTCAATTATTCTCTTGGACGGGGTACATATGGTAACTCCTGGGGCTAAAAGTCAAACCTCACATGGGACATGTGAGGTTCTTCCCGACTCCTCCTTATTGTTTTCCTACTCCCTTTAGGGCTTTCTCCTCTCCTTCTGGATGAAGGGCTCCCTCTCTTTATTTTGTAAATATAGACCTTTTGCTGTTCCCAGCTTCCTCATTCTAAGGAAATGTACCTGTTGCAGCTTTTTCAGCTTCCCTATTCTATGGAAATATACCCTTCTGTTGTTCTGCAGCCCCTGTGCTTCCTCCATGGTCACCTTGATTTCTAAAATTTCCTAAACCTGTCCTATTATACCCCTAAAATTCCTGCTCCATTATGTTCAAAATTCACTCATTATGTCAACAACTTTAAATTAAAATTTGTTTTAACAATTGATGTTTATTTTTTGCAAGTATTTATAGCACATAACATGGAATCTAGTGATATATGCTATCTGTTTGTACCTATTAATATTAAGAGATGGTATAACTTTTTATATAGACACATACTGACATCTATACTTACAATAGGGTAATATGCAAATTTCCTGGGATGCCATCACAGTAACGACAGATCATCAGGAGGCTGTGTGTGGCAGGCCCCGGTGGGGGCGCTGTGTGCTCATGAGGCTGGGGACGTGAGGCTGCGTCACATAAAATAAAATGTGTTCACATGCCCTAAAGCCAAACATCCCAGCAGATAACTCAATGCAGGTTATTGTGTCATCAAAATGATTACACAATAAATCACAATGATTACACAATATTGATTACACAATAAACTTATTTTCACCGAAAAAAATAACCTCCTGTATCTTTTCATTTAAAGATGCCCCAGTAAGGCTGCTGAGGCTTTCATCTGTCCCTTTCTACACCATAGATGACAGGGTTCAAGGAGAAAGGGCTCTAATTTCGTTTTCTCAGCACCCAGCTAGGAGGCCTCCTTGGGGCAGCTCTCCCCTCCAAGCCCTACAAAGGACGGGTGCTCCAGCCTGGGAGCCCTGATGGGAGGCAGAGAGAAGTGCTCTCCCTGGGAGTCTGGTGTGGAGGGCGCTCTCCCTGGCAACCTGAAAATCTGCCTCCTGGGGCGACTGTGCAGCAGCTGGGCCTGTCGAGCCATGGAGAGAGGGACGTACCCATGTGGATGTGTACGCTGGCATGAGCCACGCAGCTGCCATAGTTGAAGTCATCCTCGATGGAGGAGCAGGGGTAGCAGGGATCAGAGTTGGCCATGTAGGCAATGGAACCTCAGCTCCCTGCTGAATAAAGTAGAGCTCATGGACCTCAACGGTCCTCGGTCACTTCCTGAGCAGCAGTCAGCCCCGACCGGGAATCAAACCAGAAACCTAAGTAGGTGCCCTGACAGAATGGAACCCAAACCTTTGCTGTGGCAGAGGAACTCCGACCCACAGCAGGGGCCAGGGCACGCCAGAGGGGTTTTGTTGAAAGGCCCTGACACGCAGCGCACAGCGCGGTGGGTTAGAACCTCCTCCTGATACAGCAAGGTTGCGGGTTAAATCCCTGGTCAGGGCACAGACAAGAAGCAACCAAAGAGAGCATAGTAAGTGGAACAACACACTGATGTTTCTCTCACGCTCCCTTCCTCTCTCTAAAATAATCAATCAATAAAAATTAAAATAAACCCTCTGGCTTGCAGATTTGTTAAAACAGTTAGAAAGCGAAGTCCCATCCCTTCCTGTTCATTCAACAAATACTTCATATGCTTCTGCAATAATCACACTGGGGATGGGTGTTTGTTTGTTTTGTTTAATCCTCACCTGAGGACATTTTTGCACTTTTTTTTGTTTTTTAGAGAAAGTGGAAAGGAGGGAGAAAGACAGAAACTAATGTAAGAGACATCAATGGTTACCTCTTGCTGAATCCCCGACCAGGGCCCCGGATTGAGCCTGCAACCCAGGTATGTGCCCTTGATTGGAATCCAACCCGGTACCCTTCAGTCCACCTGCAGAAGCACTATCGACTGAACCAAACCAGCATTTTTTTCTTTTTAAGTCCTCCTCTAAGGATTTTTTTTTCATTGATTCAAGAGAGAGAAGAAGGGAGAGGGAAAGAGAAAGAGAAACAGTGATCAGTTGCCCAAGCATTCCGAAAGGGATGGAACCCACAACCTGAGTATGTGCCCTCACCTGGAATCGAACCCATGACCCTTTGGTGTGTGGGAGGACACTCTAACTACTGATCCATACTGACCAGGTACTGGAAGTACATTTAAAAAAATTTTTTCATATCTGCCCTGGTCAGGTGGCTCAATTGGTTGGAGTCTCAACATGCACACCAAAGAATTTCCTGTTGGATTCTAGGTTAGGGCACATACTTAGGCTTAGGTTAGATCCCAGTGGTTCAGCAGGTGCAGAGGCAGCCTACCAGTATTTCTCTGTCACATGGATGTTTCTCACTCTAAAAATCAATTTTAAAAACATCCTTAGGTGAGAATTAAAAATATATTAATTTTCAGATCTAAAATTTTATTTAGTTATTTTTTAAATTTTATTTTTCATTTACATATATATCCTATATAATAAAACCCTAATATGCAAATTGACCAAACGGTGGAATGACTGGTCGCTATGAACTGACTACCAGCACTGGTGGTCAGTGCTCCCACACGGGGAGCGCCACTCAGCCAGAAGCCGGGCTCATGGCAAGAGAGTGCAGCGGCAGTGGCGGGAGCCTCTGCAGCAGCACTAAGGAGCAGCGAGCCAAGTGGTAGGGAGCAGCAAGCAGGCTGGCAGTAAGGAGCAAGGGCCCTGGACTGTGAGAGGGATGTCCACCTGCCGGCCTAGGGCGGGCCTAAGCTGGCAGGTGGATATCCCCTGAGCGGTCCCAGACTGTGAGAGGGCATAGGCCGGGCTGAGGGACCCCCCACCGCCACCTACCCCCGTTCACGAATTTCATGCACCGGGCCTCTAGTATATAATATTTAATTAATTTATTAGTTAATTGTTATATAGTTAATGTTTTAAAATTTTCATATGGTTAATTATGAGAATAATTCATGCATATAAAATTTGTTATGCATTCCAGTAATAAGTAGCAGATCTAGGACTGAAACTGATCTATCTTGGTCAGTGTTTTTTCAGTGAGACCAACAGTATCACAGAAAATCCTTTATAACTTGAATCTTTGAGGTTCTCTTTACTTTTTGTCCTTTCAGTAGACATTGTTCTGTTAAATAAAACTCATAAGCAAATGTATCTTCCTATAAGTATAGTCATTCTCCAGATGGAGAGTTATTTTTTTTCTCAGTGTTTTTTCCAAGGTTTCTTTCTCTCCACTATCCTTCATCTGGATAACAATCTCATCTTTTAAATCCAAGAATTGTTTTCTCAGTGCTAAGAATTGCAAGTTTCTGCAGTACTATCTTTGATCACCTCTGACACGCTCCCTTAGTTTCTGTCTCATATTGTTTCTAGATTTGTGTATATGAAATTTTTATTTTGATGCATTAAATTTGGAGAAAATTTGCAGAAATAATATAAGAAGTTTCTGATTATCCTTTACACAATTCAGAAATTATTTACAATTTTTCTCAATTTCTCTTATTTTATGTTTTTTTCTAGACCATTTAAATAAGTGGGGGATGTTATACACTTTTATCCTAAGTATTTTAATGTATATTTCCTCAAAAATTCTCTGATGTAACCACAGTTCATTATTAAAATTTGGAAAATTGTTATTATTACATTATTTAAGTCCATACTCAAATTTTATCAATTGCTTCCATAATGTCTTTAATAGCTATTTTACCCTGCTCCAAAATCTCATCAAGAGGATGCATTTATTGCCATTAGTTGCTCTGATTTTTTAGGCTCCTTAAATCTCGAACATATAATCAATCTTTGTCTTTCTTGGTGTTGGCATTATTTAGAATGTCCAAGATTGATTGTGTAGAAAGTGCCTCACTTAAAGGTTATCAGATATCGCCTGATGTTTAGATTCAGGATATACATAGAGTATTGTACGTTATATCCATATCAAGATATAGAACAATTTATTCACTCCAAAAGTTTCTTTCATGCTTCTTCTCAGTGAATCACTTCTATTCCTCCTCCAAAGGTAATGATTGTTTTTCTCAATATATTTGTTTTCTCTGTTTTTGAACTTTCTATATATAATATTCTAACCAACTTCTAAGACTTTTCTGAATTTTTTATTCTTTTCCCCTCTTTATTTAATATATTGGGGTGACACTGGTTAACAAAATTATATAGGTTTCAGGTGAACAATTCTACAACACACCCTCTATATACTGTACTGTGTGTTCACCACCCCATCAAGATTCATGTTTATTAAAAGTACATTTGAATGAGTAAAACTATTTAAGTTTAGTAAAATCAAATTGCTCTTTAAAATTATTTTATTATTATTTTCCTATGGCTGTATAGTTTGCTTAAGGTTGCAACGTTATTAAAATAATGACAGGAGTTGGATTTTCCCCCCATGTATATGTTCAGATTTTCTAGCTCCATTTGTTAAAAAACATTAATCCTGAAACACCAATCAGAAAGGATATATGCACCCTATGTTCATAGCATTGTTATTTACAATAGCTAAGATCTGGAAGCAGCCCAAGTGCTCATCAATAGATGAGTGGATAAATAATCAAAATCATGATACATGTACATAATTGCATACAAAGCAGCTGTAAAAAAAGAAGGACCTTTTACCCTTTGAGACACTATGGGTAGACCTGAAGATTTTATGCTAAGCAAAATAAGCTAGTCAGAGAAAGACAAGTATTACATGATCTTACATATATGTTGAATCTAACTAACAAAATAAACTGACAATCGAAATAGGTCCAGAGACATGGATACATGGAAAAGACTGACAGAATTCAAAGGGAAAAGGTTGGGAGGGACAGGAAGATATTAACCAAAGAACTTGTATGCATATATGCATAGCCCGTGGACATAGACAGTAGTGTGATGAAGGCCTAGGGCAGGGCAAGGGTTGCGTGAAGGGGGACGAAATGGGGGAGAGGCAGGGAGGGACATCTGTAATACTGTAAACAATAAAAGAAAATATTGACCCCTATTCATTGAATGGCTTGAGTAGCATTGTAGAAAATCAATGTCTCAGTCTATTTCTGGGCTTTATTTTCTCTTTGTTATCATTTATTTTCTTATTTAGTTATCTTTATTTAGTTATCCTTTACTTTAGCTTTATATTGAAGTCAAGTCATCCATATTGGTTCTTCTTCAAGATTTATCTGTATATAGTAGGTCCTTAATATTTCCATATAAATTTTAGAATCTACTTGTCATTTGCTATTAAATCAAAGTAAAATAAACCCAAAACTTATTGGTATTAGGATAGAGATTGAGGTGAAATATAGATCAATTTAGAGAAAGTGACAATTTGTACATTTTGAGCCTTCCATCCATGAATATGATTTATCTCTCCATCTCTGGGTCTCTTTACATCCTCTAGCATATTTTATAGATTTTAATGAAGAGAAATTGTCCATCTACAGCCAAATTTTTCCTTAGATACATATATTTTTAACCTGATTATACATTTACTTTTAAGTTATATTTTTTTATTTCTCTATAAACTATAGAAATTAAATTGATTCTTACATATTGATTCTGCATTTTTCAAACTTGCAGGATTCACTTAAAATTTTAGGTGTTGTTTTGTAAAACCCTTAGGATTTTTTAAAAATAGATATATAGAGAGAAATATAGATTTGTTTTTCCACTTATTCATGCATTCACTGGTTGATTTTCGTATGTGCCCTGACTGGGGATCACACCCTCAACCTTGGAGAATCAGGATGATGTTCTAACAAACTGAGCTACCTAGCCAGGTCCCGATCTTAGTTTTTTAAATTTATTTTTCTTGCCATTTATTGTGATAACTTGGTTTCCAGTAAAATTTTGAATAGAAGTGTTGAGAAAGAATTTGCTTGCCTTGTTTACTACATTTGGGGAAAAAAGCACTAAATACTTCAGAAATAACTGTTAGATAAAAATATTTTTAGATACTTCTATTTATTTCTAATTTGCTGAGTTATTTAACCACAAATGCTTGCTTGATTTTGTCAGATGATTTTTTTCTTTAAATCTACTGAGATGGTCATATAATTGTGCTTATTTTTTAAAATACTTAAATAATGATTGATTTATTTTTATGAGTTAATCATTTCTATATTCCTGGAACAAAGATAACTTGGACATTTTACATTGTATTTTATCATATATGGATTAAATTTATTTTTTATATTTTCAAGGATTTTCTCATCTATATGATGTAATTTGTACTTTTTTGATAATTTTTAAGTCATGTTTCAGTATTAAGTTTATGTTGGTATCATTGAATGAGTTGGGACATATTCCCACTTCATCTCTATTCTGAAAAGATTTGGGTAAATTTGATTTTATTTCTTCTTTAATAGATTTTTTCTGTAAAGTTATGTATGCCTAAAGTTTGCATTGTGTGAAAATTTGAATTCACTTGAAAATAAATAAAAATAAATGCCCCTCAGCCAATCAATGATTCTCTCTCATCACTGATGTTTCTATCTCTCTCTCCCTTTCTCTCCCTCTCTCTCTTCCATAAAAATATATTAAAAAAATAAAATAAAATAAATGCCCCTGACATCAGATTGATATTAGTTGGTTCATTGGCTTATTTATTATATTCTAATCTTGTTAGAACTTTACATACTTTGAATGTCATGCCAGTTTGAATGCATTTGAAACTGTGAAATACTCCTTTACCTACTTCCAACTGTTCACTAACAATACTAATCATTCTTAGCTTTTGTGCACTGGAATTAATTCCCTATAAGGCACAACTGTGCCATATGTAAATAGGGAGAAGAGTTGATATTCTTTTGCTGTAGTTATAACTTTACTTTTTTCATTTCAAACATTCATTAAAGTTAGGAAGAAATAAATTCACGGGCTACTTTTTTCTAACATCATAGTGTTCTTTGAAAGGAGAAGTTGTAAAATGTTTCTAAATAAAACTGACTAATGAGTAGATTTCAAGGAAGAGCTAATGCTGAAATACTCTTACTCCTCAACTCATCTTACTTATTACCATGTGACAAGGTGAAAATAAGTTGGTTTTTTTTTATTGTTTTTTAATCCTCATTGAAAGATATGTTTATTGATTTCAGAGAGAGAAAGGAAGAGAGAGGAAGAGAGAAACATTGATGTGAGAGAAAAATATCTATTGGTTGCCTCTGATATGCGCCCCAACTGAGGACCCAACTGCCGCATCCATTTGCAGCAAGGGTTCAGGATCTGAAGAAGGGGCCATGCACAAATGAAAACACTAGACAAGAAATATGAATTTAGAAGGTGGGGTGGGGGATGGCAGGCAGAAACTTCCTTCTAGTGGAGAAGCTCTCTGAAAACTGGGTCCTGTCTGCTTTTATTCACTTGAATACACATTTGCCCTTTAGGAATGCATACAGGCATATCAAAGGTAAAGTTTGGTAAACAGTAAAAGGATTATGAGGTTAAGGGATTGCCTTGAGCCATTGAGCCCACAGCAGGGCAATATTATGCTGATTTTCAGCCCTGCTGAATATCAAAGTCCATTGGCCTTCCAATGGGTTTTTTTTTTTTTTTGCATTAATTTAGCCTCCAGCACCCAACCAGCAACCTAAGTATGTGCCCTGACCAGGAATCTAGCCCATGACCTTTTCAACCAACTGAGCCTTACCAGCCAGGGCAAGGTTTATTTTCTAAGAGTGTAGTTTTTATAATTGGCTATAATAATATGGTTTCTTTCAAGACAATATAAAAATTCTGAACAAGTGTGAACTACTACTAAGGAATGAAATTAATGCTTCTAATACTTTCTATGTTCACATAGAAATGAAACAATTTGGCTGGGAAGAAATAGATTATTTTGTTGCTTTCTGTAATAAAATCAAAATGTTGCACTTACCTCACTTAGCAATTATTGTTAACATAGAGTCTGGCAGTCCTAGAAGGATCAAAATATATGAAAGTAGACATTAGGTGAAAATGTGACATCTAACAGTCTATATACTATATAGACTTAGATATTTGAGAATAACATAATCTCTCTTACTGTGCTGAATCAGAAACTGCTTACCTTTTGTCAATTCACTTTCTATTGAAGCCTAGAAATCAATATAGAGTATGTGGTGTTGTTGTTTTTTTAGGTTGCATATTGTTTAAAGAAAAATGTAGTGTTTATTTCAGAATATATGAAAACCTCATGTTAGTCTTATCTCCACCAACAAACTTTTCACCACTTTAAAAATAATATTGCATACCATTATTTGTTGTATTTTTGGCTCTGTCTTAAATAGTGCTTATTAAATATGTTATTTAGAAATATTTAATGTTAAATATTAAACAATTAAAACATTCCAGTATTATTACTGGTTGTTCATTCATTAATGGACATGAATTTCTCAAAAACGCTAATGAAACCTATGTTAGAAATGTTATATTGCTCTCAAACCTGAGTAACTTCCAGTTTCTCTATCAAAAGTTCTTACTGCATGAAGAATTAAAGCTATAGAATTTTAACAAAGACTGTTTACTCACTTGTGAGCACAGATATAAGTTTACCTCTGTGGTTTGTTTAAAGATAGGTGAGAAAAGCAGCCCATTTAAGATGTCTAAAACATGACATTCTGGGCCTTACAATATTTTTGTTCAATTTTTATTACTGTACCAATATTTGTAGGAATTGGGATTATTTTTTGATCCTTATGAATTTTTTATTTATCAATCTTTCACTTCAAATGATCTTGATGTTTTTTAAACAACATACCTTCCTCTTTTCTTAGCATTACATTGTGATTGAATCAGATTAAATGACACAAGCAAAATATATCAGATTTGATTATTTTTTCTTTTCAACATGTTGAGTAGGAAGGTTACTCACTGTTCCTGACAGTGAATTTTTCATTTAGAAGTATGAGCAAGTTAAAATAATCTAGGATCTTGGCATGTAGGTTATTACTGCTGTAATTATATTTTACCATTTGACTTCAGTTAATTTTTTCAGTAAGTTGTCACAGATTGAAGAGGCAGAGATACTCTTCATTTAAAAATAGTGATATTGTACTTTCTGCATGATATTTGTTCTCAAAACCTCTTTACATAAATATATTTCATAGAGTACATTCTTACTAGGTAGTCAAATATGATTAGTAGTTTTTTTAAAGAGGAAAAGTACTTTATCATTAGGAAATAATGTAAGGCTGAGATATTGGCATAAATGATAATATATCTTTTTAGTGGATAAATTGCACCATATTACCTATAATGCTGCTGACATTTTTGAAAGAAAAAAAATAGTATTTAGTTTTAAGGAAAATGTGTAGAAAAATGACAGCAATTTAATGGGTCTTGATGCATAATCATGTGAAGGTAACTAATATATTAAACTTCCATTTTGTCCCTTCTGGTGAAGTATAACCACGAAACTGTGCCATGATAATTACTTTTAATAAATTACTGACATTATTAACGGGTATTGAATGCACAACTTTGAGCTTGCTCCAGTTTGTTTACCACCATAATTTTCTCTTTTACTTTGGGATGGTGTTCTCCAAGGAGGAATGCTAAATCTTTCCCGTCCCATAAATATGTGAGCACAAACCCATGATTTATTGTAATTTAGCTTCTGTTTCTGTGAAGGAGGTTTACTGTGCTGAGAAAACTCATTAATCTCATTCAGAGCTTGTAGTATAAACATAACCTTTACAATATATAACAGAACAAATTATGTATTTGTGTGATTTACCACTTCTGTTTTAGAAAGAGGACAAATTGTCCTGTTTTTTCTACTTTTAGTTTAAATACTCATTGACAAATTTGCACTATTAACACAAACCAGGTATAAAATACATTATTTTTCACTTTGACATTTGTTTTTAAGTTTCTACTCACTATAAAAAGAAATATTGAAATGTGATTTGACATAAAACAAACTACAAAGTAAAACTGTCTGCTGTGGTATTTGCTCCTATAAAATTGGCTTATGATTCTGAATGTAACAGTGAACACAATTAAACTCCATTTAACTTTCTACAGAATTTCATGGAAAGAAAAGGTCTTAAAACGTTATACCAATTTAATTTGTGCAGAATATTTTTTTCTGCTCTACACTATTATTGCAATGTCATTATAGATTCTCTGATACCTACCAGCTGAATTTTAAAGGTGTAATTGCACTAATATAAAAAAGTTGCCCTATTACCTTATGAGATTTGTTCTAAATCATTTTTTCATTTGTTTCATTTGTCTTTGCAATTTTCTGAAAATGTTATTTTGTATCATTTCTTTTCTTCACAAACATTTGGATTAAAAAAGATAATTCTCAATTTCTTACATCAAATTAGACTTTCTCAATTGTGAAAGCATTGCAGCATCATTTACTGGTTTGCAAAGTGATAATTTCAACAATTAGTGGAAGGGAATATTGCTTTTGGGGAATCATAATCTGTAGTATAAAACTTTATTATTCTAGAATTAAGATTTTAAAGCAAATATATATATACAATTCTCTACAATAGAGATAATATTCTCAGAGGTATTCATGAGGGATCTTCCACTTGGGACTGAAGGAAAAGTACTGCTTACAAGTACTAGGTGCTTA
>NW_005871222.1:1963940-1986365 GCF_000147115.1 Myotis lucifugus
TAGTAATCATAAACATGTAAAAAAAGAAAGAAAGAAAATCTACTCATTGTTTTTCCTTTTTGCTTTTGGCCTCTCCTACCTGAAAGCAGAACCTGTAGTCAACCAAACTGTTGTCTCCAAGCCTGCAGGGAAGGCAGCAGAGGGCACTGCGAGAATGTGACAATACAGCAAAGATGTTGGCTACTTCAAGAGTGATGCTATGGCATTCAGCAGACAAGAAGGGGAGTTGTTTTTAATCCTAAATTATCCTTGATTCACTGATCTTTAAATTGAGAGAGATCTACCAAAATCTGATATTTAACAAATGAATATTTGGTGTCCACTTAGCTCAAATCTCAACCTCTTGACTGCTGATTGAAGCTCCTTCTCTGAACTAAGCTTGGACAATAGGTCAATGTACACTATTAGCATATGACTTGATTCTTACAATCTGAGGGCTTTCTTTATCCAGGATGTTCTGATAATCTGTGATTTTCTTCCATTCATCCATTTTTCTTCCCCCATCGATTCTAATATAGATAGAGCACATAGAGAGTCATAATCTAAGGATTGGCCAAGGATCTTATTCTGTCAAGAACAAATTACTTTTGGAAAATAAAAGTGTTAAAATTCAATATACTTCTGACATGTCTCTACTACCAAAGTTTCTTGGCCAATTGTTATATGGTAATGGCAAGTTAGGAGTAGAATTAGAGCTAACAATAGCACCATGATTGTCTCAAAGAACAGCTCTATGATCAGATGCCTAATTGCTTGCTTGGTTTTCCCTTCCAGCTTCTACCATGGACTAGAAGAAGGAAAGTGGCAAAATATCCTCTAATCAATTTACCTTCAGTACATTATTCAATCCATTTCCATAGGCCTTATATTCTTGCAAAAATTTGTCCCAGATTATGATAGCCAATTGACTGTCAGTCCTACTGTTCTGCATTCAAACAATTTCTTATTTTGGGCCTTTAGTGAATATTTAGTAGAATATTGAAAAATGTTGCACCAATGGCTCTATCCAGACTCATTTATTATCAAACTATCTACTCAGAGACACTGCTCCCATTCTTCTCTGTTCATGACTAATATAAACACAAATGTTAGAATTTATACTTTAGTTCCATTATTAATATCTTTGATATCTCCCTAATTTATTGAGACTGGGAAAATAATTGAGACTACATTTACTTTTGAAAATTATACAACATATACTTAAATACCCATAATATATATCAGAATGATAAAAAGTAGCAGAACATTATATACAAATTCACTTGCATCCTACTAGTTTATATGTTTTCCAAATTAGTGCTATTTCATTTAGGGAAGCATGTTGAAAATAGACTTTAAGAATTCCATATTGCATTATCCTTAATGTTCTTATATTTGTAAATAAAGCCTGAAAATTAACTGAAGAGTGACATCTACTTGCAAAATCTGTTATCAGGTATTCTAGATAATAAAAGACACCTTGAGAGAGCAGATCTTCAGCTCTTTGGGGCAGAAGCAGTTGAGTCATTCCAAACTAAAGATATGTTGATTCAATGCTCTGGCTGGTTTGGCTAGGTAAATAGAGTGTCAGTCTGTGGACTGAAGGGCCCCAGTTTCAATTCCAGTCAAGGGCACATGCCTAGGTTGGGGGCTGGATCCCCAGTAAGGGCATGCAGGAGGCAGCCAATCAATGATTCTCTCTCATCATTGATGTTTTTATCTCTCCCTCTCCCTTCCTCTCTGAAATCAATAAAAATACATTTTTAAAAGGTATGTTGATTCAAGATCATTGAGAATGTTCACATGAATCTTGTACATTTATTTTATATGATTAACATGCAATTTCATCCTATTTAATAAAGAGGTAATATGCAAATTGACCATCACTCCAAACACACAAGATGGCCACCCCCATGTGGTCAAAGTTGGCCACCACAAGATGGCAGGCAGGGGAGGGCAGTAGTGGGAAATCAGGCCAGCAGGGGTGGGCAGTTGGGGGGGAACCAGGCCAGCAGGGGAGGGCAGTTGGGGGGGAACCAGGCCTGCAGGGGGCGCAGTTGGGGGGGACCAGGCCTGAAAAGGAGGGCAGTTGGGGGCAATTAGGCCTGCAAGGGAGGGCAGTTGAGGGGGACCAGCCCTGCAGGGGAGCGCAGTTTGGGGTGACCAGGCTGGCAAGGGCATGCAGTTAGGGGTGACCGGGCCAACAGAGGAGGGCAGTTGGGGGCGACCAGGCCTGCAGGTGAAGACAGTTAGGGGTGACCAGATCGGCAAGGGGGGGCAGTTAGGGGCAATCAGGCTGGCAGGGGAGCAGTTAGGCATCGATCTGGCTAGCAGAGAAGTGGTTAGGGGGTGATCAGGCTGGCAGGCGGAAGCGGTTAGGGGCAATCAGGCAGGCAGGCAGGCAGGCGAGCAGTTGGGAGCCAGCAGTCCTGGTTTGTGAGAGGGACATCCCTTTAGGGGTCCTAGATTGGAGAGGGTGCAGGCTGGGCTGAGGGACACAACCCCCCCTCGTGCATGAATTTCATGCACCGGGCCTCTAGTAAATATATAAAATTCTCAGATATCTAAAACTAATGGATCAATGTTGAAATATCTACAAAAAAATAAAAATAAAATGCTCCCTGGCTGGTGTGGCTCAGAAGGTTGAGCATCATCCAATGCACTGGGAGGTTGCCTGTTTGATTTCCAGTCAGGGCATATGCCCATGTTGAGGACTTGGTCCCAGTGGGGGATGTGCAGGAGGAAGCCAATTGAGATCTCATCAATGTTTCTCTCTCTTCCTCTCCCTTCCCCTCTCTCTCTCTAAAATAAATATTTTTTTTTTAAAAAAGGCAAAAGATGGATCTTAAAATATATTCTTTGTTTATAGGTTGAAAGTTTAGTACCTAATTTGACCTGAATTGAAGGGTGAGCTTTATAGTAAAGTGAGTAATGTGTTGCTATTATCCTAATATATAAAAACCCAGGGTCTGTAACAACCGAAGGCTCGACCAACTGGAAGACATTCCTGCAGTCAGTGCTGGGTTGGCATGGCACTGACTGCTGAGGGGGCTGTGGATAAGGCCCAGCCAGAGGCCCAAAGAGAGAGGCAGGGTCTGATCTGCAGCCTCCTTGGCAGCTGTTGATCAGCCATTGCCTCTCTCTCGCTGGGCTTCACCAGCAGCCATGCCTCTGTTTCTCTCCAGGCTTCTGCAGGGGCTGCTGATCAGCCCTGCCTCTCTGATTAGGTTTGGAGATAGGCCCGAAGATGTTGACTGGCATAGAAACCAACCAATCAGAACCAAATTTGGGTAAAGTGTGAGGAGCCAATGGCTGCCTAGGAGGAGGAGCTTTTGACGCTGACTGGCATAGAAACTGACCAATCAGAGCCTAATCTGGGTGAACTGCAAAGGCAGAACCTTAGGTGGGGGCTGAGGAGGGGTTTTAAGGGCAACAGCTGTTTGGTGTAAGATGTCAGAAAGCAGTTCAATTTTTTAATGACCGGTTTGGCAGTATAGTGCATATGGCTGGCTATCAGTCCAGATATAAGGATTATGTATTTTTGTCTACCAAGAGCATCTCCTCCTGATGAAAAAGGCCTTCCCCTCCCCCCATTTAAACAATCCTATCCTCTATAATCTATCTATATTACTAAAAGGGTAATATGCAAATTAGACTGGGTAGACTGGCCATCTTCCAGACATCCAACTTCCTTCAGGACAAAGCCATAGTGGTGGGGGCTGAGGCAGAGAGGGCATTTGTGGGCTAGATCAGGCCTGCAGGGGAGGGCCATTGGGGGTGAGATCATGTCAGCAGGGGAGGGCAGTTAGGAGTGATCAGGCAGGCAGGCAGAGGCAGTTAGGGGCTATCAGGCAGGCAGGCAGAGGGGTTAGGGGTAATCAGGCAGGCAGGTGGAGGCAGTTAGAGGCTATCAGGCAGGTGAGAGCGGTTAGGAGCCAGTGGTCCCAGATTGTGAGAGGGATGTCTGACTGCCAGTTTAGGCCCCATCCCACAGGGATCAGGCCTGAACCAGCAGTCATACATCCCCTAGGAGATCCCCGATTGGAGAGGGTGCAGGCTGGGCTGAGGGGACCCCCCCCATGGTGCACAAATTTCATGCACCGGCCACTAGTCTATATATAAAAGCCTAAGCGACCGTCTGACCATCTGGCCATCCTACCGTCTGACTAGTAGCTAAGACATGCAGTGACCACCTGGGGGCAGACACTCAACACAGGAGCAGACATCATAAGCATGGAAACATGGAACAGAGGGAAGGGGGGGAAGGGGAAGGCAGGAAGAAATTAACCATAGATCTTATATGCTTACTAGAGGTCTAGTACATGGATTCATGCCCTGGTGGGGTTCCTCAGCCTGGACTGCACCCTCTTGCAATCCAGGACCCCTCAGAGGATGTTGGAGAGCTGGTTTCAGCCAAATCCCTGCAGGCCAGGCCGAGGGACCCCACTGGTGCACGAATCAATGCACTGAGTCTCTAGTATCTTTATATGTGGGTTCCCTCTTTAGCACATCTCTGCTGCTTCAGTCCTCCATTTCCCCCATGTCCCAATTTCTTGCAGGTTTCCCCTGTGGTAGGAACAGTGGTGATTGTTTTTGTACTGAGCAACTTTTCAGAAATTGGTGGAATGATCAATGTGTACTTTTATACTATGATAAGTAACCATATAAAATACCTTCCTAGTCCCTGGCATTTTATAGTAAAACAAAATGTCCTGCTACTTGCTAATTTCATTAGGTCAGCAACTTTACTGATATTTTTGCAAGCATTAAGCTTTTGGATGCCACAGTAAATAAGCTTTATTTTCTGTTTAAAACAAGTACAGAAAAATAGTCATTATGTGTTAAGTGCTTATCATGCATGAGACACTAATGATGCTTTGCATGCGTCATCTCTAAATCTTAGGAGGACTATGTTCAGCATTTTATAGCCAGGTAAGTGAGACCCAGAGTGCTTAAAACATTGCTGAGTATAAAGCCAGCTTGCAAAGCCAGGTCCTTGAGAACACAATCCTTTCTCTCTCTAACATGTACAGCTGCCATTCACCACTACAGTCTTCCTTCCTCATGTTCAGGCCATCCTTTTTTTTTTTTTATCAAAAGCTAGGTTTGAACACAGTTATTCTGTTAGTGAGTAAAGTTTCATGCTTCAGCATAATGTATTGCAGAGAAACTTGTTGTGGATAAGGGTTTGTTTTGTTTGTTTGTTTGTTTGATTGATTTTTCCAGAACTTTTCTCAATATGGAAACATTTGCTTGAATTTCTGATTTGGTTTTTAGTTGGTCTCAGCAGAGTCTGAACTGAGATTTAGAGACCATTTGAAATAGCAACTGGACAAGTTCTTAGAAGGAATAGTAACTCAGTACTAAACATTTGTGGTGTTCATTTATTCCCTAGACAGAGGATTTTCTTTTGAGGATTTCATATGAAGAGATTTCACATTGATAATCAGTATCAGGAATTCTTTTATTTCAATTGATAAAGTTTTAATTTATTAGAATTTTCAAAATATTTATATTTTGTAAACAGAAATCACATTTCTTTTCTTTTATTAGTTTCTAGAAATTTCATGAGCAAATTGTGTCCCCACTCTTTATAAACAAGATATTATGGCTTATAGCTTAATTCATTTACCTTACTTTTAATATATATATATATTATTTTTGATCAGTGTTCACTTTGCCAAGATTTACCACACATTTATTTTTAATTAATAGTATACTTAATAAAATTATACTTTAGAATTTTATGCAAAGGTAATACATATAAAAATTCATAAAGACAAACGTAAATATCATTTTGTGCTGCTAACAGAATGATTTTCCTGTGTCTTGTAAAACTTTGAAGACTCAATGCACAGTTGCAATTCCCAAAGACCTTATTTCTTTTTAAAAAATGTTTTTATTGATTTTAGAGAGAGGAAGGGAGAGGGGAAGAGAGAAATATCAATGATGATAGAGAATCATTCATCAGCTGCCTCCTGCACGCCCCCTACAGGGGATCGAGTCCAAAACCCAGGAATGTGCCCTTACCAGGAATCAAACTGTGTCATCCTGGTTTATGGGTCTTCACTTAACCACTAAGCAACACCAGCTGGGCCCAAAGACCTATTTCTAGTGCTTAATCTAAGTCATCATCACTCACCTAGTTTATTGCAGTAGCCTCCAAATTGACCTCAGTACTATAACTCATGTCTCCTGTTCATAGTACCAGTTTTGAAAAATTAAGATTAATTGGTTAGCACCCTCTATATACTTAAAATACTTTCATAAGTTTGCAATGTAGTTAAAATAAAATCCTTAAATCCTTAACCTGCCCCATGGGGTTCTCCATTAACTACGCTCACCTTATATCTCCAACTTTACCCTGGACCATTCATAACCTGCAAGGACTACACTGATCTACATCTCAGAGCTCTTAGGTACATATTTTCAGTCTGGAACTACTCCTTCAATCCACATCACCCCAAATTATCCTCTAAACACCCTGGCCTCAGACAAATGGTTCCTTAGGTGAAGTGTCAGTCCAGAATATCCACTGTGGATCTCCTGAGCCATTCTCTTACACAAGCCTACTTTTATTTTAATCACAGCAATTATCACAATATATCATTACACATTTGCCTATTGTATGCCTTTTTATTGATTGTAACTTCCCCCAAAGGATGGAAGAATGTTTCATTGTTTACCACTCTATATCTAATACCTAATAGAGTATTCACTTAGCATACTCTAAATGTATGTATAACTGAAGCATAATCAGGGGTACTTACAGATACATTTCCCTAAAACACACACCATAAAATATTTTCATTGTTTATCACTGTTGTACCATTAATTTAAAACTCAGTCATATTTACTCAATTATTTACTTAAAGTCAAAGTTAAGCATGTGAAAGTGATAGCATCATTTAGTAAACTCCATTTACAACTACATGTGCTGCACTGTAAGATCAAAACCTTTGCATTATTGAGACTGTTTGAGTCAATAAGATATGAAATATGTATTTTGTATTTGGAGAAAAATGCGATTATTTGTTACCCAATGTCTCAGTGTTGTATTTGGTGCATGACTTTTACACTGCAGTTATATTTGTGATACGATGTCAATGTTGTAACAGAAGTAAATATGGTATGATGGGAAAGTATTAATTTAATCACTGGAATGTATATTTGGAGTACCTGCTATCACTAATCTTTAAGAACAAAGTTTGATGGCATGAGTTGTTTATGAATAGCTTGCTTATACTTGACATATAATCAATTAATTTAATGGCAACAAGCTGTGCTAATCACATCAAGACTGTTTTTGCTTCTTACTTCCATGTAGTTATGTACTGTTATCAAATAAGCCTTGTGATTTTTTTTTATTTGGCAACCTTATTTTCTCTTTAAATACAGCAAGATCCCCAAATCAATTTAATTTCTACATTTCAGTTGCAAACTTGTTGCTTATGCCACAACCACTTCTAATTTCTCAATTATGTGGCTCTTAAGACAGAACACCTGCTGAGGGGTGTTCTTTTGAAAAGATCCAATTGTCTTTTAGAGCAAAATGAAATACAGGCACAGAGGCCCAATTATTATTGTGTTAGCGTAATTGCAATTATAAGTAGAATGTTTCATTATATTACATCTGTTCAAGTTTTAAGTGAATCTCAGTAATGTACTATATTAATAAGCAGTGAGGAGTCGCTGACTTGGCACACTTTTTGATCACATTTGTGACAACAAGTTATGAAAATGAATTCACCATAGACACCCTACTGAGTTAGTTACTATGATTTGTAAGTTTGTTATGGCCATAAAGCAACACCAGACAACAATGCTCAGGACTCAGGTATACAAGGGATGTTTAGTATTTCTTTAAAAACGTTATGAAGAAGTAGGAGGTGCTGGGAACTGTACAGAGGCTAGTGCAGCAGCTGTCACACTGCTGAAGGAAATCAAAAGGTCCTCTCCACCCTGCCCCTTCTTGCTTGATTCTTTCACATGCTGTTTTCCTGACTGAGAATATATGGATTGATTCAGCACCTGGAGAAATTATTCTCCTCATGATCTGGAGGCACAGATTCACTTTTTTATTTTTTTTTAATAGGAAGACACAGAGAAATAGCACAGATCTTATCTTTAAACACAATGGGGGTGGCAATTGTTCTCTCCCCTTTGTAATTTCCACATGAAGTGTCAGGGTTCAAACAAGCCCAGGAAACAGAAGTGATGAAGGTCAATAGATATAGAAGGAAAGAAACTCTTGAGATCTATAAATCTGGATCATCTCTCTGGCATATACAAACAAGTCAGCATGTGTTTTGCACTGAAGTATAAATAGAAAAATCCCTGCCAAATAAAAAGTTCATTTTTAAAATATTATTTAAAAACTTTCTTCATTTCCAGTATCATTCTTATTCACTAAAGCTGATTTATAGGTTGCTCATAATAAGTTAATTTAATAAATTCCTTTAGTTTCTCTTGTTTTGAGGCTCAATTTTTAATAATAAAATAATACTCAATATAATTGTTTAATTTTATTATTAAATAGTTACAAGCCTTAAAAAGCTATGGTCAGACAAATTTAATTCATCTGAGCCCTGTACAACTTTTCTTTGCACTTGGAAACCAAATCTACTTATTTCTATACAGAGGTGTATTTCTTTTCTACTGCTGCATAATAAATTACTATAACCTTAGTAGCTTAAAACAACATCCACTTATTATTTCACAAGTTTATAGCTCAAAAATCAGGGTACATTGTAGTTGGATTCTCATCTTAGTGTCTCAATGCCTGAGATTCAAGATGTTAGCCAGGCTGTGTTCTTGTCTTGAGGATCTGTGAAGAATCTTTTTCTAAACTGAGATTATGGGCAAAATTCAATTCTTTGCCTCTGAAAGACTGAGGCCCCTTGCCAGCTGTCAGTTGAGAGTCACTCTCAGCTCCTAGAAGTTGCCTGCATTTCTTTCCTTTTTGTCTCCTCCATCTCCAACTGATCTTACTTATATCTTAATAGCAGCACTTAGATTAGTGTTTATTGTATAACTGAAAGAACATATATATGCACCAGAGGCCGTACAATTGGGTACCATCATAAAATCTTGCTCCCACTTAGTCCTTCTAACAAACACTTGCTCAAAGCATCTCCATCAATGCCAGAGAACTTGACTAGAATTACATTGCTGGACAGTGACTTAGGGAGTGTTTTCAAGGTGCAGCACAAAATAATAATCATTTTCATTGTATGTTAAATCCTTCAGTCATGCAACAAATCTTTATTGCAAACCCTCATATGCTTAACAGCTAGGGAAGAAAAAAAGAGTAAGGCTAGATCCTTCTCTCAGGGAACTTAATAGGTATTTTGTGTCATTCACTCTTTGGAAACAGAAAATTTAATTATAAACAAGAAAGACTCTAATATTTGAGCAGCTTAAAGATTTCTTGTAAAAAAGGTATAAAAGAAATAATTATAGGAATAATTATTTACCACTGTGATGAGTACTATTAAGCTAAGAATGTAAAATACATTAAAATGTGTATCAGGGATGTAACCTAGAATGAGAGATCAGAGAGATCCCTGAGAAAGTCACATTTAAGTGGCCATTGAATACCAGAAAATTGTAATGTAATGAATAGTCAGAGAAAGAAAGAATGTAGACTATGGGTAGAGAATCTGAGCTCTTTGATAACTCATGAAAAACATTAGCATTTTTTCTTTTATGATAATACCTTATAAAATGGGCTAAGAAATCATTCTGTAAAATCTGTAATCTTTTTATAATTAAACTAGAGGCCCGGTACACAAATTTGTGCACAGGTGGGGTCCGGCTGACCCAGCAGGGGTGAGGGGGGGCCTTAGGAGGTTGACCAGCTGGCCCCGTCCCCCATTGCGTGGTTGGCCGGCTATAGTGCACATCATAGCAACCGGGTCATTCTGGTTGTTCTGGTCCCTTGGCTTTTATATATATAGATATGCAACTTTTTAAACTAATTATGATAGTATTTTTTTTGTGGTGACTATTATACTTTTGCCTTTAGGTATAAGAATAAATATAATTTTAAATGCATTTCTGAAAGTGAAATGCATTTAAAATTGTATTTAACACACACACACATATATACACACACACACACACACACGTGCGTGCGTGTGCATCCACGCACAGCTCATCCTAAGTTATCTAGGAATAATAACTCACTTAATCCTTATAATAACTCTATTAGGTTGCTACAAAAATTATCTGCATTTTACATATGAAAAACCTGAAACACAGAGTGATCCTAGAGAGAGAGAGACAGAAAGTGAACTGCAGGGATCTTGATATTAACCTTTATGCTGTACTGCCCAATGCCAGGACACTTACAACACCCAGACCCGATGAGAACAGACTATGCAGTACAAGTAGACATGATTTTCTTCTTTTGTTTATCTTGGCCCCTTTTTGTCACTGTATTCTGACTTTTCCCATACATGATAATTACTGATCATGTTTCAAAATAAATCACAGTTTCTGAAAAGATTCTCCTTTCTTTTTAACAGTCTTTTATCAACCTAATATATTATTCTTAAAAGTTCTCAGAAGTTTAAAGATCACATCTTTTTTGAATACTTGCCTGTATTTGATAAGTATTTTATTTCAAATAGATAAAATACATTTCTGAAAGATGTGTAAAATATAATCAATGTGCTTGGAATTATTGCAAAAGTATTTATTGAATGTATCTGTTTATTTTAATTTTGGAATGCAAAAATATAAGAAAAGGCCTGAGTTGTTTATAAACAAATACGGTCACAAGTTGTTTCTTTTATTATTATTATTATTATTAAATCTTTATTGTTCAGATTATTACATTTGTTCCTCTTTTTCCCCACCATAACTCCCCTCCTCCCAGTTCCCACCCCACCCTCTTCCCTCACTCCCCACCCACTGTCCTCATCCATAGGTGCACGATTTTTGTCCAGTCTCTTCCCGCATCTCCCACACCCCTTGCCCCCCCCCCACAGAATAGTCAGTCCATTCCCTTTCTATGTCCCTGATTCTATTATAATCACCAGTTCATTCTTTTCATCAGATTACTTATTCACTTGATTCTTAGATTCACTTGTTGATAGATGCGTATTTGTTGTTCATAATTTGTATCTTTACCTTTTTCTTCTTCTTCCTCTTCTTAAAGGATACCTTTCAGCATTTCATATAATACTGGTTTGGTGGTGATGAACTCCTTTAGCTTTTCCTTATCTGTGAAGCTCTTTATCTGACCTTCAATTCTGAATGATAGCTTGGCTGGATAAAGTAATCTTGGTTGTAGGTTCTTGCTGTTCATCACTTTGAATATTTCTTGCCACTCCCTTCTGGCCTGCAAAGTTTCTGTTGAGAAATCAGCTGACAGTCGTATGGGTATTCCCTTGTAGGTAACTGACTTTCTTTCTCTTGCTGCTTTTAAGATTCTCTCTTTGTCTTTTGCTCTTGGCATTTTAATTATGATGTGTCTTGGTGTGGTCCTCTTTGGATTCCTTTTGTTTGGGGTTCTCTGCGCTTCCTGGACTTAGAAGTCTATTTCTTTCACCAGGTAAGGGAAGTTTTCTGTCATTATTTCTTCAAATAGGTTTTCAATATCTTGCTCTCTCTCTTCTTCTGGCACCCCTATAATTCGGATGTTGGTACGCTTGAAGCTGTTCCAGAGGCTCCTTACACTATCTTCGTATTTTCGGATTCCTTTTTCATTTTGCTTTTCCAGTTGGGTGTTTTTTGCTTCTTCGTATTTCAAATCTTTGACTTGATTCTTGCGCTCCACTGGTCTGCTGTTGGGAGTCTGTATAATATTCTTTATTTCAGTCAGTGTATGCTTAATTTCTAGTTGGTTCTTTATCACAACATTGAGGGTCTCATTAGATTTTTTGAGGATCTCACTATATTTATCGGCGGTCTCACCAGTCTTTTCAAGGGCCTTACTAAGTTTATTGGCGGCTTCTAGACAGTTCTTGAGAGACCTTAAAAGTGTGGTTTTGAACTCTATATCCTCCATTTCTGTCAGTTGTGTCCTGTTTCTTTGTCTCCACATTTTTTATGCTTTCTTTGTGCACCCGCTTGTGGTCTTTGTGCGCAATCTTGTTGTAGTTAAACCTTGATTGTTGTAGGTAATACTGGGGGGGGGGGGGATTTGACCTCCAGGCCAACTGGTTGTGAGAATCAGCTGTGTCTGCAGTGGGAGAACTTCTGTCCTCTAGGGAGGTGCTAATCTAGCCTTTGCCTAAGACTAACCCGCAAATGCCTCTGTGCAGGGCTTGGGCAGGGCGGGTCCCAGGGGATCAACAGGGTGGGCGGAGCGAGCAGTTATGGCTGCTCTCAGTCCTGTCCCCAGAGGCTCTGCCTCTCAGAGTCCCAGCAACCACTTCAAACCTTGGAGAGAAACCTGCCCTCGAGTTCCGACCGATGCCAGACAGTCCCGCTTCTCTCGTTTGAGTCTGGGTCCCTAGAGACTCGCCCGGAACTGGAGCTCAGAGCCTGAGACTCCCTCCGGATTGAAACAGACAACCGCGCCCTCAGCCGCCAGCCTGCTCCACACACACCTCCGCACCTTTGTATTTTCTGCGCCTCCTCTGAGTCTTGGTATGCTTTTCTCTTTCCTTCTAGTTGTGGAATTTCCCCTCAGCCAGCCTTCCTGTGGTTCTGGGTGATGTTCGTTCTGTCTTTTAGTTGTATTTTTGAAGTGGTTGTGCGAAGCAGCAATCTCCGGTGTTTACCTATGCCACCATCTTGGTTTCTCCCTGTTTCTTTTTTTAAATACTGTTCTCTCCCTCTCAGTATCCAACCTGTTTTTATTTGTATAAGTCATTTCTCACAGCACAATATGAACTGGTAATTTCTTCTGAGGTTTTGCTTTCTTTTCTGAATTAGACCAAAAAAAATAAATAAAAAAAGATGTACAGATTGGGAATAAAGAAATAATGTGTCTGTCTTCTTTTGCAGAAAAAAATATTCACATATATAAGTAATCCTAGAGAATCTACTACAGTGGACTAGACAATTAAGTGAATTTAGAAAAGTTAAATAATTCAAGTTTAAAATAACATAAATTAGTTGAATCTTTTTTATAACAACAAACAAATGAAGAATTTAAAAAAACCTGCATGCATGCCCTGGCCAGCTTGGCTCAGTGGATAGAGCGTTGGCCTGTGGACTGAAGAGTCCCAGGTTCGATTCCTGCCAAGGGCACATGCCTGGGTTGCGGGCTCAATCCCCAGTAGGGGGTGTGCAGAAGGCAGCCTATCAATGATTCTCTCTCATCATTGATGTTTCTGTCTCTCTCTCTTTCTCCCTTCCTCTCTGAAATCAATAAAGAAATATATTTTTTTAAAAAATTTAAAAAACCTGCATGTTACAAGAGCATCAAAAACATATAATACTTTGGGATAAATTTTAAATACTATGTGCAATATATTTATAGTGAAAACTTATTTTTAAAATATTTCTGAAAAAATTAAAGAAGGTTTAAAAAAAAGAGATAGTATTTAGTAGAGTATCCCTGAGGGACAGAATCAATAAGTTGCATATAAATAAAGAGAGGTTTATTTGAAGGAATGGGCTCATGCAATTGTGGGGCTGACAAATCTGAAATCTGCAGGGCAGCCCGTGTGCTGGACATTCTGACAGGAGTTGATGTTGCAGTCTTGAGTCTGAAGGCAGACTTGAATCCTTTCTATTCAGGGGATCTTAGTCTTTTGTTTTAGATCTTTCATTGATTGGATGTGGGTAATCTGATTATGACAGATAATCTGCTTTACTCAAAAGTCTACTGATTTAAATGTTAATCATATTTTCTAAATACCTTCACAACATCTAGATTAAACTGGGTATTGTTGTCTAGCCAAGTTGATACATAAATGTAATGATCACAGTGGAACATATACCATGATCATAAATTGGGAGACACAACACTAAAAATGGCAACGATTCCCAATTTAGCGATAGATTGGATGTAACCCCAATCAAAATTTTGTGAGCTTTTTTGGTAGACATTTACAAGATGCTTCTAAAAACTTTAAGTACTTTAAATAAAATACTATAGCAAGCAGACTTTTGAATATAGAGGACAGAGTTAGATAATTTAAACATCTGATTTCTGATTTTAAGAGATTTACTATAAAGTCAAAAGAAACAGGAATTTATTATAGTGGCAATATGATGGACCAAAATATAGAGATTAGAAAAATACACCTACACATATATGGTGAACTTATTTGCATAAAATAACATCAAAATTCCTTCTCTCTCTCTCTTGCTCTTTTTCTCACTCTCTCCCCCTCTCTCTCGCCATACAATGACAAGGTGGCTGTCTGCCAGCCAGGAAGAGTAGTAGTGTTACCAGGACCTGAATCCACCAGTAGCTTGATCCTGGACCTTGCAGCCTACGTAACTATCTACACTAATAAAAGAGAAACATGGTAATTAACGTACGACCGCTACCCTCCCCATTGGCTAATCAGCATATCCTTATGCAAATTAACTGTCAGCCAAGATGGCGGTAAACTGACTAAGACAATCAGTTTCTAAAGACTTATTTCCTTCTCCCCTCACAGCTAGTTACTATAGAAGAGGATTTTAAATGGTGTGTCAAGCTACTTTATAAATTTCATAGTTATATAATACTTCAACACATATTAGAAAACTATAAAAGTATATCAAAACCATAATTACTGTGAACTTTTGTTTCATATTAAAATAGGTGAAAATCCATTCAAGATATAATTTAAAATATCAGGTAATAATAGTAATAGTAAAATTTAATACAAATTAGACAAAAATTGTGAAGATGATGCAAAAATAACAATTCATAATACTTTGCACTTAAATTATTCAATTTCTTAATTAGTATTATTTTTTGTTTCAATTTTCATTTTTTTTCTAAAACACCAATCATCTTTAATGATAGTCACTGTTTCAAGTGAATATAATTCTTCTAATGGTTTAATGTTAACTAGATATTAAACTTGGCTTATTTTATGTTTCATTACTGCTACTTGGAATGAAGTGCCAGTCAATTTTTTTGAAAAGTAAAGGAAGTAAACTCTTCTAAAATGAATGTATTTTTAACTGAGTGTTTTCTCTCTATTTAGCTTATATTGTGCATTGCCTAGAAAGGGTTCAAACTTCTATGTGTGAGAAAGACCCTCTGTAAGCAGTGCTTTGCAAGAATTTACAGAGTACAACCCCCTCCCCCCACCTCATTCTTCTACCTGAGGAAAAAGCCCTATTATGTTTAGCATGTGAAGGTTGATTTTTGATATAATGGGCTCTGCTTATTTGCCAATCCCCATGTGACACACTTTAAAAATCAAACACTATGTTGGATAATTATATATGATATTAACAATTATCAGTTGCTAGTAATCAATTACTGCCAAGGATGATTTGATGCATTTGTACTCCCCAAAATAGTATTTAAATGTCTGTTCTTCTGATGACTCACTGCTATCATATTTCCAGCTGTGCTGAGTCACTTTCAAAGGCTTTTTCACATTCATTTAAATTTGTTATTTTAATCAATAATATTGAAATCACAGAGTGGAAAAACAGCCAGCTTAGTAATGACTGTAGACTCTGTTGATTTGAACTGTGTATGTGTGAAATTATGCCAATTTCACACATACACAGACATAACCAGGTTAAATAGAAGCTTGATCCCTTGCCTTGTACACAATAAGTATTTAGACAGTGACACCTCATGGTAGAAACTCCTTTTTCTAACTCTAATGATTTTGATTTTATGAGTGTTTATTCTTCTCTACATGTCCTTTTTATCTTTTGCCTGGTTCCTGTCATTTTTGGCATTAAATTTGGATGTGTTCCCAGAATACATAGATGCTTCCCTATTTTTATACCATTTCGTATGCCATTTCTCTTACTGTTTTAAGGAGTAATTAAATCCTAGAGAAAGTTCTAAAGTGAGGAAGAATTGAGAGAAAGCATAATTGAGCACGAGGAAATAATGGATAACTTTTTGAAAGGGGAGCTTCCTTGGAAGCCAAAAATTTAAAATGTTTCTTAAGACATTAAGAGTTGATGATGAAATAGAGGTAGTCAATCTATATCAGTGGTTAAAAAAATTTGGAAGTGAAATGAAATTAAGAGAAGGAAACAAAGTGTCATATGAAGATGTTTCAAAGCTTTAGACATTGGAGACTAGAAGGTCAGAGACTAATGGGAAGGAAGGGGAGGCTAACTATTTTGCAGTGTTCAGGGATAATTGAACTAGCATTAACCAGAGCATAAAAAAGAAAATGAAATTAAGGAAATTTTGCCTTAAAAGATAACCATACATCAATACATCTGAGAGAATAGAGAAGTTGTTACTTGGCCTTTAAAGTAAAGTGTGTGTGTGCTGGGGGGGCGGGTAGGGATAGGTGGGGCATCTCTGTACCTTCCTCTCATTTTACAGAGAACATAATCTAGCTCTAAAATAGTCTATTAAAAGAAAGATGGTGTCTCTTTATAATTAGTGGCATGAATTGAGTTGAGGGATGAGAGAAACCAATTTTTGAGCAGCTCTTTTAATTAACATTATAAGTAATTAAACCCAGGGCTTAATAAAATCATGCTAAAACAAGTACAAAGGTGCAGTTGAAGTTAAGACAACATGAGTTTGGATTGAGTTTCATCATCTTTCACTTTTATAAATTCAAAACAAGACTTAAGAAAGCAATGATTTTTGTGGGTTTTTGGGAGGGGATCATGAGCTATATTAATTGATAAATAAAAGAATTAGGGATCAAGAGAGATGACAATGCTGCTAATGGCTGCTAATTATGAGTATCTACAATGGGCAACTGTTCTGAGGGTACTTCATATAACCTAACACCAACCATCCTGTAAGATAAATGTTATTATGTCCTTAACACAGATTATTATTACTATTATTGTTTTTAATTGTAGAATATAACATTTATTAAATCTTACTGTGTGGCAACACTGGTTCAGTGCTTTATAAAAATGTTCTTATTTAATCTTGGGGACTTAAAGGAGTCTCATGTACTGGACTTTATAAAGTATAGATCATGTGACTTTAGAGGTTGCACTCTTAAATACTCCATGTATTTCTTGTATCCTGTCTGGCTCCAGGTCAAAATTCTATCTGTGATCTTTCAGGCCTGATCATAGGCAACAACCAGCCTTTGTTTAGCAGCTCAGGTAGTTGGGAATCTGTCCTCCCCACACCAGAGCCAGTATATGACAGCTTCCTGGAGGGAGCTGCAGTCAATGGCATCCTCAGGCTGCCATGCTCAGAGGCACATCTGCATTGCTAGTCCAGGCCCCTCCAGTTGAAGGCCTTCTTATCAGGGACCTTGGTTGAAGCACTTTCCAAAGAAAGACTCTACCAAGACTTTCTTATGGGGCTTTGGCTAGGGTACTCTTCTATGTCTCAGTACCTTTCAAGCCTAGCTCTCCCCCATCCCATCCTGCTGGCCCACGGGTACAGAGAGAGGCAGAGGAGTTTTTTGTTCTGGGATCCTCGGTGTTGAAACGGTAGCCATATCTGTGCTGCATCCACCTGACACTAACATGGTGCCATTCTCGGGGGAGAATGGAGCACACTCATATATGCATATGCACTCTCACAGTAAGTGAATAAAGCTTGATTGCTACTTTCAGTTTGGTTTGCTTTTTTAATTGACTACCTACTTCAGGGAAATGATGCCCCACCTTTGCTGCAGGTCACAGTTAGAATTACAATTGTCTTTGCTTTTAGTTGAATTTAATCCATTCACTAATGTGTAGTTATTTTCTTATGATGATTGGAAGCTCAGATTTATAGCAGTAACTGCATTTTATCTTTTCATAAGAAAGTTGATTATTTGTTAGTTAAACCATTTATTTTGTAGGTTATAACAATCCACTGCAAAATACAGCTCTCACTTATAGGGTTGGCATGTGTGCTATTCAGTCTTCAGGTGCAATATTCTCACCATAATTTTTCATGATTTTTTGATTTTCCTTTTTGTGTAGATGTTAAAACTGAAAGGCATAAAAATGCTAAAACTACAGCAAGTCATTCCAACCCTCCATACTTTCTTCAATTATTGGGCTTAGCTGCAATATCTGACTTCGATTTCATACTATGTCCGTCAGATAAAAAATATGGGTTCAAGAGATTAAGGAGGATAGCAATTTTCAGATATATTTTTCTCTCCTCACTTTGCTAGAGATCTAGGCATACTATTCACTGAAAGACAGTTTATAAAATGTTTATATTTATATAGTGTTTATGCTTATAAAGTTGAAAATATTTCAGTTTTTCAAAGCCGATCAATTCCATGAAGGAGAATGTCTTAAAAACGAAGAAAAACAAAATAACGTATGGGTTGCTGCCCTAAGATTTAAAAAAATCATGAAGGTTATTATTCAGGCCAAGTGTCATTTAAAATTGCTAGTGTCTTATTGCTTTTCAGCAATCCAATTGATTCTGCATCCTCCTCCAAACACAGGTCATTTGGTAGGGGAATTCATGGCTGCAGGAGCACTTCTCTGGGTCCAAAACTATTCAGGTTCAAAGATTATCTCAGGATGCTTCAAAGTTCCTTTTGCAGTTTCTTGTGCCAGTTGTTACATTTATAGAGAGCACTGCCAGAGCTGACCACCAAAGAAACTGTCTGAGGTGTTCAAGTTTCTTGCCTGGTTTCTGTCTTATAAATGTGATGAAAAAGTTCTGCTCCCATCCACCTCTTACATATACATACTCTCTACATTCCAAGATGCAATAAAAAGTGACTATCTTAAAAAACTATATTATAGTGCATACCTCCCAAATAAAAATACATTTCACTTCACAATGGGATACTTTGGATTTATAAATAATGGGATATTTTTATTACTTTTTTATTATTTCAAGTAAGACAAATAAACTAAAAATAGTCTCAAATTTTATATGGAAACATCTGTGTTCTCATGTACATATGTGAATGATCTGGCTTTCATTTTTATGTACACTATTCAATTCTTGATAGTAAGTATGGATGTTGATTTAAACAGAAATTTGGAAACTAATCCCACAAATATAGGTCACTGAGTACTAATATAATAGAGTTTTTATTCCATATTAATGATGACAACTATAACATATGAGAAAATGTTAACAAAATTATAAAAGTAATTATATAATTAGACTTAGGATTTGATGTATTTGTAAATGCAACTATTACTTTAGTACATGTGTTCTTAAAAGAGAAATGCTACAGGAAATATTCAAGAATTTATAGAAATTTAATTTTAAAATATACAACAATTAAATTTTTATCAAGATAAATAAAAGAAAGGCATAGCAAGGAAATAATGGATTTCTTTAATTTAACAAAAGCAACAAAAACTACACCAGGAAGAATGATAGGTACTTTGTAGAGTTGCTCAAGGTATCTTACCTAATAATAAACAAACATGTAAATTGACCGTCCCTCTGCTATGCTCACCAGCCAATCAGGAGAGTATGAAAATCAACCCAACAAAGATGGTGGTTAATTTGCATACATAGGTGCAAAGCAGTGGAGTGAAGACTGAAGACTCCGGCCGGAGCAGCAAAGACTGAAGACTCTGGCTGGAGCAGCGAAGACTGAAGGCTCCGGCCGGAGCAAAGGCCTGGGTCCTGGGTGCCAGAGGAAAACCAGTGCCGGCAGCCAGGGGAAGGGAAGGCCTATTGCATGAATCTCTTTGTGCAATGGGCCTCTAGTCTATATATATAAAGAGCCAGGGGCCATCACATCTGAAACAACTGAACAGATGACTGAATAAGCTGAGTGGGGCAACCAGGCTGGCAGAGGGGTTAGTGAGGAACGACCCAAAGACTGAGCAGCAGGCTGTGTGGAGCGACCAGGCCAGCAGGGAGTTTAGTGAGGGATGACCAAATGACTGAGCACCAGGCTGCGTGGGGTGACCAGGCTGGCAGGGGGAGGGGGAGTTAGGGGCGACCAGGCTGGCAGAGGGGGGCTTTTAGGGTCAACCAGGCCAGCAGAGGGAGCAGTTAGGGGCAATCAGGCTGGCAGGGGGGCAGTTGGGGGCGACCAGGCCAGCAGGGTGGGCAGTTAGGAGCCAACAGTCCTGGATTGTGAGAGGGATGTCCAACTGCTGGTTTAGGCCCGATACCCAGGATGGGACCTAAACCAGCAGTTGGACATCCCCCGAGAGGTCCAAGATGGCAGAGGGTGCCAGATTGGAGAGGGTGCAGGCTGGGCTGAGGGGACCTTCCCTGCCTCCCCGTGTACAAATTTCATGCACCGGGCCTCTAGTTATTACAATAAAAGGCTATATGTGCAAGCTTTACACTTTTATACATATATCAGCCCTGAAACAAAAACAAAGTCAGACTATGCATCACTTGCTCCAATGAATAAACAATTAATTATCCTGTATCTACTTCAGAAATGTTCTCTAAGGATAGTATAAAACTTAGAATGCATACATACAAGCAATGCTCTTTAAAAGAAAGTCTAGGAAAACACAAAATATTCACAAATTAGCTGATTAGGAAACTCAAGCTTATGTTTAAAAGGTTCTGGGTGGGTGGGTTGGAGTTGTGCACCTATGACATGAGGTCATAATGTATCAAAAGAGATTTTATTTCAAGCCCCTGGGTGCAGGCAGGCTGAGTCTGAAAAAAGAGTCAGCCCCAACTGAAGGGGGATGCATGGCTTTTATAAGCTTCTGTTGGCTGCGGAGGTTTCTGTGGATGCACAGAGCTTGACTGGTGGTTCGGTCCTTGGTCCTTCGTTTTTCCTGGAACCAGGTATTCCCTGGTTATCTAGGAGCCGGAGCTCAAGGCTGCAAGCTTTCTGCAAGATATCTGCTAATTACAATAAGTTCTCACTGCCCTGTATTATTCTCTTTAACACTTTCAATAGTATTCAACTGAAGAAAAAAGAGTTTTGGTGAAGGATCCCTCTGAGAGTTGTTGGAATGAAGTGGGGTGCATTTTGAATGGGGTGCACAGCGAGAGCCCTGTGAAGAAACTGAATAGAGTGTCAGGTTTGTGGGCTTAGATCCCAGTCCTATGAAGACAGAGGAACAACCAGAGCTCAAGATGTCTGTTCCTACCCTCTCCCCAAAAGCTTTAAAACTGAAAAGTGGCTCTCTTTCTGATATCATCAGGGGAGGTGTGACACAAACTTAGGTGCCTTAGGGTTCAGATGAAAATTTCCCCCCTTTAGGAGATTGTATCAGCGCACACATCTTGCCTTTTTATTTTTTTTGAAGAAAACTTATTATTCCAGAAAAGCAGCTATTTTAATATAAGTCTTATTAACATGATTTTGTACTCACAGAGCTACTGATTTTGGCAGGTGGTTTGAGCAAACCTGGAGAAAGTGCTAAAAGAGTTTACATATATCTATGCAAAACAATTTTCAGTTTCAACCAGATACATTCATTGTATATGCTCTTTGGAAACTTGTTTCATTTTTTAAAATTTAATAGCAAACTAAATGAATTTTATCCTTAGACCTAGGATCTCTGTATTTCAAAATACAGGTATTACATAGATATGTGTATTATTAAGGATGAAACATTTCTAATTCAAGGAAATTTTTGCTCAACAGGTTTTGAAGTGACCACTTTAATATATAAATTAATAGTAATTAAAACCTGACTGAGCAAAGTTCATGGGTATTATATCAGTAGGAATATTTTTCATCGTATTTGCATGCTTGTACATCACCTATCTTTACACATTACAGAAGTAAGTACCTGACCCAAAGTTTTAGTTTAATTAATGCTTTTATAAGGATTTAACTGCAATACCAACTCCTACATATGATTCTATTTGCTGGTTCTTGAATAATTTCTGTCATAACTTAGGGTATTAAATAGTAATTCGTAAAGGAACCTTTAAGGAATATTCCATAAATTCTGTAGTTTGAGGTTTTAAGTAAATGATTTTTAAAAATTTATTGATTGATTTTAGAGAGTAAGGGGGGAAAGAGAGAAAGAGAGAGGAAAACATTTATTTGCTGTTCTACTTATTTATGCCTTCATTTGTTGATGCTTGTATGTGCCCTGACTAGGTATAGAATCTACAACTTTGGCTATGGAAATGACACTCTAACCAACTGAGCTACCTGGCCAGGGCTTGCGTACATATATTTTATATTCAGATCATGTTATGATATAAAGAAACTGTAGTATATTAACCAACAATTATACTTTCAGGAATTGTGTGTAAGTAAATTTTACATGTTTTTTATTCAAAGTGCTCTGGTAGGAATAATAATATAAGGCTGGTAGAAGTTTAAGTGCTTACTGTATTTTAAAGCTGAATTTGTATTGAAAACACAATATTTATGGTCATACATTTGGTAGCAACGAACAAAAATTCAACAAGGCAAGCACTTTCTAATTTAGAGCCACTTTATGAATGTTTTTAAATGACAAAGAGATTATAATCAATAATACTGTATGGTGTCAGATGGGTACCAG
>NW_005871222.1:1996467-1999202 GCF_000147115.1 Myotis lucifugus
TCTATAGAACAAGGAGAGGAAAACTGACCTCCATTTATCAGTATACACATACAGATACAATGCTATAGGATGTGGAAGTAGCATATTAATTAATGGAGGATAGAAAGTCCAGATACTGATTTATATATTAATGAAAAAATTTATATGTTAAAATTGTGGCATTTCAAATCAGAGGGAAAATAATTGACCATTTTACTCTTATAATTGTATAATTTACTAGCTATTTGAACTTCATATTAAAATTTATTACATCTTCTCCTACTATATGAGTACACAAATTCCAGATGATTTAACACTCTACATTTGAAACTTGAAACAACTAAAAATACCAAATAAAATGTTTGGTGAAGGCATTTTTACTAAACTAAAAGTGGAAAGAAATATACTAATATTATTTGGCTCTTTTGTATGTTATAAATTTATGATTTGAAACTTGTAACTGAACAATGTTAAAAATAATAGGCATATTTGCAATGAAAGCAGTATGTATAACATGCATATAATATTAATACATAGAATACTTACACATATAGTTATATATTAGAAGATTATATATATGAATATTACACTAAAAATCCTCATATATGTATGAGCTAAAGCAAGATTTAAATTACTATTCTCTACAGGTATGTATTACTTGAAGTTTACATAGTGAGTTTTTATTATTTTGGTACTTTTTAATTAAAAATGTAAAAATAATTTTTGTAATTTAAATTTAAAGAAGTATTTGTTTCATATACTCCAGAATATTGACATTAACATATTTCAGATAAGTTCAATCACATTTGAGAATATAGAGGCATTTATCAAGTGAATTCTCAATTTCAGCATTACAGCATTGGTTAGTACAAAATCCATTTTTGTTTTATTTCCCCAAAATCTCTAAATCTAATTTTAAATTGTTAATAGATGTTTCCAGAAAGAATTGTAAGTCAGAATAAAATAAATTATTTAAACACTGCTAGAGGGGAATAAAAACATAAAATATCATTTTACTACATCATTCTGATCTATCAAGTAATTTCAGGAAGTGGGTATCAAGCTAATCAAATAGAACTCTCTTGTTCTGGTCACAGACTGTCCAAGAACATTGCTCGTATTTCTGATCAGGAATGTGGAAAATACAAATAAAAAGAGGGTAGTGCTTCTTCATTGAAGGACTTTATGTTCTTTTTTCTACTCTGAACAACAAAATTCTGGTTTATGAAAAGGTAGGTTGGAAGAAGCACTATGGAGAGAGGAAAGGTAGAAAGCTTCCAGAGGAAAAAGCACTTTTGTCCTGACCACACTCTGTCCTAGAGCAAAATTATGTCTTTACTTGCTTTTGCCAAATAACCAACATTGTGCAGTAACTTTTGTTGCTATCAGTGCAGCAGGTGTGCAGATGGATACTGCGAACGACTTGATAGACACTGAGTTTAGTAAGAGCAGGCAGCTGCTCTGAGCCATACTCACACCAGGTGAGGACTTCAGGGGAGATAACAATGACTGCACAGGGCTTTCTTTCTTGGCTAAAACTGTTATTTGGCATGGAAAAAGCAATTGCAATATGCTGCGTGATGACAACAATGGAAGCACATACTTATTCCAGAGGTGAGCTCTACTCAATAGATTTCCAGAAGCCTTCATATATTTTCCTCAATAGACAAATTTGTTCAGGAAGTTTGACCTCTTACATTCGCACTGGATATCCTCAATTATCCTCCTTGTAAGCAGTGTGACAATGTGAGAGTGCAGATAATTAAAATACTTAAAAAAAAAACTGATAACACTTTAGTCACTTAATTTTCTGCTTGTGGTGCTAAGTTTTAACTTGAGAGCATAGGTATCATTGCTTTCTGGTGAGCCATCTCAATTATAGCTGTTCTTTAGCATTATTTTTATTACATACTGTCAACAATTCTAGAAAAGTATATTAAAAAACAACAACAACACATAAACTGTCCCTCTTTCGTGGAGCATTTAAAAAGAAGAAGATATATGGAAAATATATCTTAAAAGCTTTCTCATAGTTAAGGCTTTTCAAAGTCAGTGTTCTAAATCAAAGGCTCAGGATCTCAAAGGGCCACTCAATAATATAAGTAAGCAATTTATAAATAAGCATTGTGAAAATTTAGAATTTTTTAAGAAAAAGGAAAATAAAGAAATATACCATATATTTAAATGACACAATTCAAATTATTTCATTTTAAAATATATTCTTTTTAAAATGTGATATTCTTATATTAAAAATTAAACTGACTTAATTTTCCACCTCCACCATTTTAATAAAATCATTCTTGTCAAAATCACCAAATCTTCCCCTTCCCCGTACTCCTCTTCCTAACTTCTTACCCAAAGCAATTGACAAAGTTCATCCCTTCTTTCTGAAAAGTTAACAAAAAGCAGTTAGTACAATGGAGAGAATGTTAAAACATGGAGAAAAATATACCAGGGATATTTCCTTTTTATCCCCTTACCTCATTTCTCTCACAGCTTTGGCCTGAAGGCCTCATCATTGGACCACATGGCAGAACAACAGTGTGGGTAGCTAAAATTCTAAAAGAATCTGATCTTCCTGGCCAAAGGTACCAGTAAATGTAGGTCTTCCTTTGTATAATACTAGATGTCCGGTGCATGACATTCGTGTACTGGCGGTGGGGGAGGGTGGCGGTCCTCAGCCCGGCCTGTGCCCTCATGCAGTCTGGGATCCCTCAGGGATGTCTGCCTGCCGGCTTAGCCTCCTCCCAGGGACG